>NC_060278.1:87973868-88009841 GCF_021613505.1 Equus quagga | reverse complement strand
CCGCCAGCGCGCCCCCGCCTCCGCGCGCCCCGCCCCAGCGGGGGGCGGCCCAGGGCGCGGGGGCAGCACCCGGGCCAGACCACGGGGGCGGCGGCTCCTGGCCGGCCGCGGGGCACTGGCCGAGGAGGGCGCTGGGAGGGGGTCGCAGAGGCCAAAATAGCAGCTCTGGAAGCAGGGTCCAAAGGGGTGGAACTGGAGGAGGGGAGTGTGGGGGGCAGCCCTGAGGAAGGGGAAAGAGGCTAAACAAATAATCCCGAAGAAAGAGCCAAGCTATGCTTGTGGGGGAGGATATCCGCGGTTGGGGTCCGAAGCCAAAGGACTAGCCTTGGGCAGAGGGTCTGAGTGGGTGGCTCTGGAGGAGGTGGGAATGAGAGACAGCCCGGGGGAGGGGACTGAGGAGCTGCCCTGGGCTACTGGCAGGGTTGCAGGGGATGGGCTAAAGAAACAGCCCTGGAGGAGTGTGTCTGAGAGGGTGGCACTGGAGAAGAGAGGGCAGGAAAGGTGAGAAACTGAAGAATAGACCTGAGGAGTGTTTCAGGGGGGCAGCCCTGGGAGACATTAAGTGAAATTAAGGTGAAGCTCATTCCCTTACCTCCAGAGGGAGAGAGATCACTCAGCTGGCAAGATCATCTTTCATCCAAAACAACCCATATTTATTAAGCACTTTCTATATATATGTAGGGCTCTGGGTAACTTGGGATACAAAAAAAAAAGGCAAGCTGACTCCCTGAAGTGTAGAGGTTTACAGCTTGGTGAGAAAACATAAGTGCAAAGAAACACAGAGTAGCAAACAGCAAGTGTCAAAAACGATTGGGGCAGGTGCTCCAGGGGTCAGAGGAGGAGGTGGGATTCTGGCTGGGCCTTGAAGGAAGGGCCAGATTTAAACAAGGGAAGGGAAATGGAAAGGGCATGTCAGGTAGGAAGATGAGGGTGTCCAGGATGTGGTTGGGGCAGTAGATCAGTTTCTCTGGAGCACAAGGTTCCTAGAGGAAAGTGCTGGAAGTAAGGGAAATAGTACAAGACCCTAAAACCTAGGATAATGAATTTGGGTTATGTTCTGAAGGGAAATGGGAATGGTGATTGAAGTGGTGAAATGGTGGTGATTGAAGGTTTTTTGGAGCAGGTTGGTGTATGGAAAATGGTGTTTTATGGTTCCCTGGAAATTTGGAGGTGTGGAAAGGGAACAGGCTTTAAAGTCAGACCTATGTTCAAGTCTTGGCTCTGTTCCATTCTTATGAAATGATGCTGGTCTTACTGTATAAGGTTGCCGTAAGGATGAGGTGCTTGGCACTTAATAGATGTTCAGTATTAGTTCCCCTCCCAGTGTACGGATAATGACCAGAGGAGGCAGAGAGAGAAGCTGGGAGACTACTGCAAGGAACTAATGATAACAATAATAATTAACACTTAGTGGACGTCTACTATGTGTCAAGCATTGGGCTAAGCCCTTTATTTCATTATAGTTCATTTAATCCTGATAAGTAAACCCTATGAAATAGATGCTATTATTACACCCAATTTAGGATAAGCAGGTGGAAGCTCTGAATAAGTTGGCCAAATTCATATGATTCATAAGTGGAAGACCTGGAGCAGTCTGACCTCAGAACCCATTTCTTCTAGGATGGGGAGACAAAGAGACAGATTTAAGAGACATTGGGCAAAAAAGAAGAAGGAAAGGAATTTGGTGTAATGGCAAGTCCAGGAAGATGGATGGTAGTATTTTCATAGAAATGGAGTTGTCATGGGAGAACGTGGCTTGAGGGAGGTAAGTAGGAGTTTGGTTTTTGGCTTGCTGAGATTGAGGTAACCACAAGATCCCTGAGATGGGTATAGGAATAAGTTCAGAAGATGGTGGAAAATGGATATTTTAGAAACTTTCAGGTCAGTATGATAGTTGAGACTGGAATACTGGAGAAGAAAAGAGCAAAAGACTGAGGGCTCCATGTTGAGACATACATATTCATTTTCAAGAGTGGCCAAAAAGACTGAGGAATCAGAGTTGTGGGGTATATGGGAAAGGGGAGAAGTGTTTCAAGGAGAGGGCGAGAGTTGACAGTGTTAGGGAGATCACAGAGATTGAAGACTGCATACAAACTGTTGAATTGAGCTGCCCATGGTCTAGTAGGGAGATGGAGACTGAAGCAAGTCATTGTGGTTACGTGATAAATTATGACAGAGATGGGAACAAAGTGTTATGGAAATATTGAGGAAAGAGTAACGAACTTCCCAAATTTGGAAGATTTGGAAGTGGGTATATTCCAGAAGGAGGAAATAGGACATTCAAGGAGTGAAAGGGAACAGACTGGACTGAGCTTCTTAAGGACAAGATCTGTCTTATTCATCTCCTTACTCCTAATGCCAAATGCTCATTGAACTGCTAATGATGATATGGGGCTAAAGTGGTCTGTGAGCCAACTACCAAGTATGGTGGATGTGGGCGACAGCAGGTGATGAATGATAAAGAAGAAAGATGCTGGTATAAGCAAATGGATGCTTATAAAGCGTATGCCTAAGGTTAAGTCCCTAGTTGGGAAGGTCCAGAGACCATTGTAAGCCAGCCAAAGAGGAGGTTTAGAAGGCTTCAGAGTAACACCCTAAGATGGAATTACCAGGGCACTGACTTCTCTTTTCCTTTTGTTCATGGAAAAAGCACTGGACTTAGAGTCAGATACCTGGATTCAAATATTGGCTGTCGCTAATTTGTAGTGCGCCTTTGGGCAAGTTGTTTCATCTCTTTGAGTCTTGGTTTCCTCACTTGTGAAATAAAGTGCCTTCTCCACTTCATGAGGAAGACCACATGAATGGTTGGGATCCACTTTGTAAACTGTATAGTTAACTGAGCAGACGTTAGGAAAACTTTGATATTGATAATTTTATCAAGAAGAATTATATCAGTGCCAGAGTTCGCTGCAGAGAAAGTAGGGCCTTCTCTTCCCTTTACCTCTTCTCTTATTTCTTCATCCAATAGACATTTATTAAATATCTTTTTGATGCTAGCTGGGCTGGGGATAGAAAGAAGATTAACTTATGGTTGCTACCTGTAGAAAGATAGTCAATTGGGGAGATAGACACATAGATAGCAAGAAGATAACACAATATGTGCTATAAGAGAGAAAAGAAAAATATTGGAGTAGAGAGGAGGGAACAACTGTCTAGAGATAGCAGGAGGTGAGATGGGCCTTGAATGACCAGCAGGAATTTACTATGTGGAGTGGGAAGCGAACTGTGTATACAAAGGCACAGATACATATGAAGGCCATGCTAAGGAGTTTGGACTTTATGTTCTAGGCCAGTGGTTCTCAAAATGTGGTCTGCTTTCAAGGGGTTTGTGAGATCAAAATGATTTTCATAATAATACTAAGACATTATTTTTCTTTTTAACTCTCATTCTCTCGTGTGTGTACTGTGTGGTTGTCCAGAGGCTTCAGGACATGTCACAACAGATTGACTGCAGAAGCAGGTATGAGAATACAACTAAATTGTATTTTTTTCCTTTTTCTCCCCAAAGCCCCCCAGTACATAGTTGTATATTCTTCGTTGTGGGTCCTTCTAGTTGTGGCATGTGGGACGCTGCCTCAGCGTGGTTTGATGAGCAGTGCCATGTCCGCGCCCAGGATTCGAACCAACGAAACACTGGGCCGCCTGCAGCGGAGTGCGCGAACTTAACCACTCGGCCACGGAGCCAGCCCCTAAACAGATTTTCATACATGTAAAACAATGCTACTCTTCTCACCAAATTTTTGTTTGTTTGTTTTGGAAAATAGAGTTATTTTTCATAAAAATGTAATTTTTGTTAACAGGTTTATTATTATTATTTTAAATGAACCAATATGTATATATTTTTAAATTTCTCAGCTTTAGTTTCTAGTGTGATAACTATCAATGGATATAATCCACACAAATGAAAGCTCTTGGGAGTCCTCGATAATTTTTAACAACGTGAAGGGGATCCTGAGACCAAAAGTTTTGAGAACCCTATTCTAGGCAGTAAGACATCACTGAAGGGTTTTGAATAAAGGAGTGACATGATAACATTTCAACAAATATTTTTTAAAACACCTACTATGTGCCTGGCACTATTCTACGTGCTAGGATACAGCAGTGAACAAATCAAAGCAAACTCTCTGCTCTCATGGAACTTATACTGGGTGTGATAGACAGCAACAAAATAATTAATATATATAGTGTATTAGACAGTAGTAGCTGTGGAGAAAAGAAGGGAACTAGGATATGAAAGCTGAAAGGTGTGTGTGTATATGTGTGTGTGTGTGAAATTTTGGATAGAGTGGCCAGGGAAGGCCTCAGTAAGAAGGAGAGTTTTCAGTAAAGACCTGAAAGAACAAGGGAGTGGACCATCCAGATAGCTGGGAGAAATCGATTCAGGCAGAGGACACAGCAAGTGAAAAAATTTTGAGACAAGAGCATGCCTGGCAAGTTTGAGAAACAACATGGAAGCCAGTGTGGTTGGAGTGGAAGAAGAGGGAGAGAATTAGGAGATGAGAGTTATGAAGGGGAGGGTGCTCTACCTGAGACAAAAAGCCGATGGAAGTTTTTGAGACTAGAAAAGATTTCTTCTTCACCTTCTTCTTCTTCTTCTCTTCTTCTTCTTCTTCTTCTTCTTCTTCTTCTTCTTCTTCTTCTTCCTCTTCCTCTTCTCTTTCTTATTCCTCCTCTTCCTCCTCCTCCTCTTCCTCTTTCTCCTCCTCTTCTTTTCTTCTTCTTCTTCAAGATTGGCACCTGAGCTAACATCTGTTGCTAATCTTCTTTTTTTCTTTCTTCTTCTCCCCAAAGCCCCCTGGTACATAGTTGTATATTTGGTTGTAGGTCCTTCTGGTTGTGCTGTGTGGGACGCTGCCCCACCATGGCCTGATGAGTGGTGCCATGTCTGTGCCCATGATTGGAACCTGTGAAACCCTGGGCCACTGAAGCGGAGCACGTGAACCCAACCACTCAGCCATGGGGCCAGCCCAAAAAGATATCTTCTGACTTACCTTTAACAGAATCACTTTGGTTGCTGTGTTGATAACAGGTCAAAAGGCTATAAATAGAAAGGCCAGATAGGAGGCTCTTGCTATAATCCAGGTGCAAGATGATGGTGTTTGGACCAGGGTCCCAGTGGGGATCATGAGAGATAGTTGGATTCTCAATAGATTTTGAAAGTAGAGTTGACAAAATGTGGCAATGGATTGGATATGAGGTATGAGAAAAAGAGAAGAGTCAAATTACACTAGACTTTTGACCTGAGTAACTGTAAGAATGGAGGTGCCATTAACTGACACAAAGAAGGCTGCAGGAGGGACAGGTTTGAAGAGAATTATCAAGAGCTTGGTTTTGGATGTATTAATTGGGAGATGTCTATTAAACACCCAGTGGATGCGGCAAGTAAGCTGTTTCATATGTGGGTCTGAGTTCAGGAAAGACGTCTAGACTGGAATATGAATTTGAAGGCTCTCAGAATAAAGATAGTATTTAAAAGCTGAGGGACAAGAAGAAATTTCTCAGGAAATGAGTGTAGGTAGAAAAGGAAACAGCTCCGATGACTCGATCCTGGGGCAACTCTAATATTTAGGGGTTGGGAAAATGAAGAAGAATTAGCAAAAGACACTGAGAAAAAGGAACAAAGAAGAAAACCAGGAAAGTGAGAAATCCTGGAAGTCAAATGAAGAAAGTATTTTAAGGATGAAAGAGTAATCAACTGTGTTAAATGCTGCTTACAGATCGAATCATACGAAAACTAAGAAATGGTAATTGGATTAACTAATGTGGAGGTACTGGTGATCTTAAGAAGAGCGGTTTTAGTGGCGTATAGGGGACAAAAATCTGATTGGAGTGAGTTCAAGAGAGGATAGGAGAGGAATTGAAAATGTTGAGTATATATACCTTTTTCAAAGAGTTTTGCTAAAAGGGGAGGAGAAAATGTGGCAGCTGGAGGAGAAAGTGGAGTCAAAAGAGGGTTACAGTATTTGTTTTTGTTTGTTTTCAAGATGGGAAAAATAAAGTCTACATGCTGACTGAGAATGATCCAGTAGAGAGGGAAAAATTGATGCTGCAGGAGAGAATTGCTGGAGCAGTGTCCTTGAATACGCAAGTGTACAGGCGGAGAGCTTGGCTATGTGCTTGGATAATCCATCCATGGTGAGAGGAAGGAAGAGGACTTTTAGGAGTACAAATTTGGTGCCATTGTGGAGAAGAGATTAGAGGGGGAACTTGCAGCTATTGGTTACTTTTTGTCCACACTGTGCTAGATGCTTTCCTCACAGCAGTCCTTGATGTAAGAGGGAGATGGGTTATGAGGCTGTTGCAATGAGGCAAGTAAAGTTGAGAACTGAACGAAAGCTTCGGAAGTTCTAAGACACTGTGCTCTTTATGCTCCCATGGAATTTTTTTTCCCTAGATCACATTTGCTTCTCATTGCAGATATCAGAATGCCTTCAATTTGATGACAAAGATTCTTCTCTTGACCAAATTTTAGTCAGGCTCCTTAACCTTCTCCTAGGCCCATCTGTGCACTTCCTTGTAAAATCTAGTTTTAGCAAAAACCCTGCTAAGTCAGTTTACCCGGAACCTCCCACCCTCAATACCTGATCACCCTCAATATCTGAGTGGGTCCCTCATCCTCTGCCATCACCCAAGTAATGTCTGATTACCCTGGCCTGTCTTCAGCAAGAATTCTGTTAGGTGCATTTAGCCAGAATCCCCTTTACTCCTGATGTTTCTGCTTAGTGATTTTCCACCCACTGACCCTCATGCTGCTCCATCACCATGAAATCCCATTTGCCTAGGCTGTATTCATAGCTGAGCCCCGTTTCTCTCCCCCGCTGCAAAACTCCATCACAGTGGTCCCTATACCTATCTTGATAGTCCCCTTCCTGTGAATAAAGTCTTCTTTACCGGCTTTAACAAATGCCATTGAATATTTTTTTTCTTTAACATTGCGTAGGAAGAAACTAACTTGCTAGCTCAACCACAGGATAGAGATCCTTGCTTCTTATAATGGAAGGAAACGGTTGAGTGGTCACAAGACTCTGCAGCACTGGGCAGCTCTTGGTGCTGGAGGGCCCTAGGCCTGAAGCCAGACACGATTATGCAAAAGATAAAGACAAAAAGGCAATAGAAGAATAGAGAAGAGTGAAGTTCTTATTTGGGATCTGAAAGGAAATATAGATGGGAAGCTGGAGAGCACAATCCAGATGAGGAAGTCTCCCTGCCTTCTCTCCTTCCTCTGAATTACCATTGCAGCAGCTAATATTTACTGAGGGCTTGTTATGTGCAAGGCAATTATCTACGTTCCATCACTTAATCCTCACAACTATCTCACGAGGTGGATTCTAAGGAGAGGGTGAGAGAAGTCATTTACCCAATGACACACCTGGAAAACAGCAAAACCAGAAATAAAACCCAAGTGTCTGACACTAAAGCTTATGTCCTTAACTCCTTGTACCTTTGTTCATTCATTAATTACCTCAAAAATTCTATAAACAGTACTCGGCAGCTGCTCTGGAAGGTTCCATGGCGAGTGGGACAGTCTTCAGGTGAAAGGGCTAAGACTTGAGCACATATCAGATGTGACAAAGAACAGTAATACATTACAACGCCCTTTAGGATTTCACAGGTGGGGGTGGTGACTCTGGCTGGGGGAAACCGGGGAGATCAAGGAAGCCTTCAAAAAGAAAGTAGCATTTGAGACGAGCCTATATACACAAGTAAGGGTTTTTAAACTAGTTGTTTTATATGGCATATACGCTGAACATGACTACACATGTGTGCAAAAGTTATAAGCATTGGAAGACTGTGTGAAGATTTAATTGAAAGAAAATAAGGGATAAAGGCATGGAAGAAGGAGAGGGTCCCATCGTTCAGGATGTAGAGAGGTCCCGGTTCAATCCCCCGCCTCTGTCTCAAGATCCAGTCTCAAATGACTTGGGGGTATTTTCCTCTTAGATTTTTCCCTTAGGAACATATTCAAAGTGATATGCACTCAGTGGAACACTATATGGTCATATTTTAAAAATGAGGAAGTACTTTATGAACTGTTAGGAGATTATTTCCAAAATGTAATGTTAAATGAAAAAAAGCAAGGTGCAGAATACTGGATACAGGATGTTACTATTTGTGTAATAATGGGAAAAAAGAACGTGTGTGTGTATGCGTGTATGCACTTGGTTGTTTACATGTAAAATATGGGAGGATACCCAGGGCACTGATGACAGTGATTGCCTTCCTGGAGGGGAGCTATGTGGCTTGAGGACAGGGTGACAGGGAGATTTTTCACTGTACATCTTTTTGTGTCCTTTGACGTTTTAACTATGTAGATAGGTTTTCTATTCAAAAACTAAATAAATACAAGTTGAACTTTTTTCAAAGTAAGTACAATAGCCTCTACAGGCCATTCCCTGAAGAGGGCATCTATTGTAACACAGTATAAGCAAAACCCCACACTTAGGGGGGCAGTTTCAAAAATTCATCTGCATAGCAAAACAAAAACGAAAACAAAAATACCCAGAAATGAAGTAAAAAAAATAAATAAACTAGGTAAAATATTTATTATTAGTTTTCTTAACGTAAGACAGCTCTTAGAAACCAATAAAAAAAGACCTATAACACAACTCCAAAATGGCAAAGGACAAAATGGACTTCACATAAACAAAAATATGAGTGGACTCATAATCTTTTTTTTAATGACCAACCTCATTTGTAATTAAAGAAAGGCAAATTAGAACAATGAGCTACTGCTTTCTCACCTATGAGACTGAAAATATCAAAAAGTCAGATATCACAGAGTGTTAAAGAGGGCATGATGAAAGTACCATTGGAAGGATATAAATTGGTGTACTCTCTTGCAGCATGAATTAGAAACGCCTATCAAACTTGAAAATGAACATACCTTTGACCCATTAATTTTGAGAATTTATCTAGATAGATAATCTTTACATATGTACAAAGATAAATATACAAAATTATTCATTGCAGCATTCTTTGTAATTACAAAAGATCAAAACAAACCTAAATATTTTCCTGTTGGGGAACCTGCTACATCTAAGCAGAGGAGCACTAGGCAGGTCTTGAAGAGAACCACATGGAGCTGTATTACTGTAAAGACAAGACCTTAATGTAGCCCCCTCATTATCTCTTACTCGGACTGCAGAAATTGCTTCCCGACAGGTTTGCCTACTTTCATTTTGCTCCCTTGCAGGACCCGCTACATAATCTGTAGGGCCTGGTGCAAAATGAAAATGCAGGGCCCTTTGTTTAAAAAAAATATTAAGAATTCCAAGATGGTGACAGCGGAGCATGGAAGCAAGTATGGGACCCTTCTAAGTCCTTGTGCAAGTGCAGAGGTTGCACCCCCACAAAGCCACCTCTGTCCCTTGAGTAACCTTGAGTGGATGTGAAAGTGGCCTGCTGCTCCCTCTGCCTGGAACATCTTTCTACCACTATATCTTTTTCTTATGATGTACTACATGCCTATCAAGAAATAATTCAAATGTGACCTGCCTTGGGAAGTTTTCCTTGAACCTTCTCACCCGACTCATTCATTCTTCAGTGCGCCCCTCACTCTTGCACATAGCTTTATGAACGCTTTATCACAATGTACTATGAGTATTTGTTTAAAAGTCTCTCCCCCTGAGCTTCTCAAGGCCTTGGCTGATGGCTTATGCTTTACTTGGTAACCCTATCACCTCACACGTTGCCTAGCACGTGGGAGTTGAGAGAATGAATGAGTTGGAGTGGATAAGATTTTATGAGTGTGCTAAATAATCAGGCATATTGCTTCACAGTTACACCTCACCTTCATGTTGCTAAATCTGATTGGACTCTGATTTCACTGAGGCCTGCAGGTCCTGATGGCTGACTCTTGCTCCTAAGAGCCAATGATACAGTTTCAGATGGTCCCCTGGAGTGGTGGGAGATGCTCAAACCTGAAAGCCTCCCAAACCACCCACACCTGCCTCTGAATCTTCTTATACCCTTCAGACATTTAAAATAGGGGTCTGACTTCATCAGGGCCAGCTGGCCCCATCAGTCAGTGCCAGGTTCCAGGAACTTGCCTGTAGTTTGAGACTGCGTTTAATCCTTTGCAACACTGTCTTTCAAATAGGGGTATGCAATACCCCATGATACACAAAGACTTCCTAAGAGGTACTCGTGCATTGATATTTTTAAGGGAATTGATTTCCAGATCCTCAACTTTCATATGTATTCTGCCTGAGAAAGTTTCTGGAGTTGAGACTCCAAGCTGGCTTTTCCTTCATAATTGTAGTTCTGCTAGTCTTCATAAGCAAGGTATATCCCCGGCCCACCCTGAATCTTAATATGGTACAAGAGAAATGCAAAATCCTGGAGGTGACAAAGGAACAACTAAAACTATCAGTTTCTGAATCAAGAAGTAGAGAATTTGAATAGACCAATTACCAGTAAGGAGATCGAAACAGTAATCAAAAACCTCCCAAAAAATAAAAGTCCAGGACCAGATAGATGACTTCCCTGGTGAATTCTACCAAACATTCAAAGAAGACTTAATAGCTATCCTTCTCAACCTCTTCCAAAAAACTGAAGAGGAGGGGAAGCTTCCTAACTCATTCTATGAAGCCAACATTATCTTTGGGGTTTTCTGTATATAAGATCATGTCGTCTGCAAACAGCGAGAGTTTCACTTCTTCCCTCCTTATTTGGATTCCTTTTATTCCTTTATCTTGCCTGATTGCTCTGGCCAGGACCTCCAGTACTATGTTAAATAAGAGTGGTGATAGAGGGCATCCTTGTCTCGTTCCTGTTTTCAGGGGGATGACACTCAGTTTTTGCCCATTGAGTATGATGTTGGCTGTGGGCTTGTCATATATGACCTTTTTTATGTTGAGGTAGTTCCATTCTATGGCCATTTTGTTCAGAGTTTTTATCAGAAATGGCTGTTGGATCTTGTCAAATGCTTTCTCTACATCTATTGAGATGATAATGTGGTTTTTATTCCTCAGTTTGTTGATGTGGTGTATCACGTTGATTGATTTGCGGATGTTGAACCATCCCTGTGTCCCTGGTATGAATCCCACTTGATCATGATGTATGATCCTTTTGATGAATTGCTGAATTCCGGTGGCCAAAATTTTGTTTAGAATTTTTGCATCTATGTTCATCAGTGATATTGGCCTGTAGTTCTCTTTTTTCGTGGCATCCTTGTCTGGCTTTGGTATCAGCATGATGTTGGCCTCATAGAATGTGTTAGGAAGTGTTCCATCCTCCCTAAGTTTTTGGAATAGCTTGAAAAGGATAGGTATTAAATCCTCTCTGAAAGTTTGGTAGAATTCCCCAGGGAAGCCATCTGGTCCTGGGGTTTTATTCCCAACATTATCTTGATACCGAAACCAGACAAGGGCAACACAAAGAAAGAAAATTACAGACCAATATCACTGATGAACATCGATGCAAAAGTCCTCAACAAAATACTAGCAAATTGAATACAACAATATATTAAAAAGATCATACACCATGATAAAGTGGGATTTATTCCAGGGATACAGGGATGGGTCAACATACACAAATCAATCAATGTGATATACCACATTAACAAAAGGAAGAATAAAAATCACATGATCATGTCAATAGATGCAGAGAAAGCATTTGACAAGATACAGCATCACTTTATGATAAAAACTCTAAATAAAATGGGTATAGAAGGAAAATACGTCAACACAATAAAGGCCATATATGACAAACCCACAGCTAATATCATACTCAATGGAGAAAAACTGAAAGCTATCCCTCTAAAAAGAGGAACCAGACAAGGATGCCCACTTTCACCACTCTTATATAACATAGTATTGGAAGTCCTAGCCAGAGCAATCAGGCAAGAAAAAGAAATAAAAGGGATCCAAATTGGAAAACAAGTGAAACTCACTATTTGCAGACAACATGATTTTATACATAGAAAACCCTAAAGAATCCACTAAAAAACTTTTAGAAATAATAAATGAATACAGTCAAGTTGCAGGATACAAAATCAACATACAAAAATGAGTTGCACTTCTATGCACTAACAACGAAGTAGCAGAAAGAAAAATTAAGAATACAGTTCCATGTACAATTGCAACAAAAAGAATGAAATACCTAGGAATAAACTTAACCAAAGAGGTGTAGGATCTCTACACTGAAAACTATGAAACGTTGAAAGAAATTGAAGAAGATACAAAGAAATGGAAAGATATTCTGTGCTCTTGGATTGGAAGAATTAACATTGTTAAAATGTCCATACTTCCTAGAGCAATCTATAGATTCAATGCAATCCCTATCAAAGTTCCAACAACATTTTTCACAGAAATGGGACAAAGAAGCCTAAAATTTATATGGAACAACAAAAGACCCCGAATAGCCAAAGGAATCCTGAGGAAAAAGAACAAAGCTGGAGGTATCACAATCCCTGATTTTAAAATATACTACAATGCTATAGTAACCAAAACAGCATGGTACTGACACAAAAACAGACACAGAGATCAATGGAACAGAATTAAGAGCCCAGAAATAAATCCACATATATAGGACAGCTAATTTTCGACAAGGGAGCCAAGAGCATACAATGGGAGAAAGGAGAGTCTCTTCAATAAATGGTGTTGGGAAAACTGGACAGCCACATGCAAAAGAATGAAAGTAGGCCATCTTACACCATGCGCCAAAATCAACTCAAAATGGATTAAAGACCTGAATGTAAGACCTGAAACCATAAAACGTCTGGAAGAAAACACATGCAGTACACTCTTTGACATCGGTCTTAACAGCGTTTTTTCAAATACCATGTCTAACCAGGCAAGGGAAACAATAGAAAAAATAAACAAATGGGACTACATCGAACTAAAAAGCTTCTGCACAGCAAAGGAAACCATCAACAAAGTGAAAAGATAACCTAACAATTGGGAGAAGATATTTTCAAACCTTATATATCAGATAAGGGGTTAATATCCAAAATATACAAAGAACTCATATGTCTCAACAACAAAAAAACCAACAACCCAATTAAAAAATGGGCAAAAGATCTGAACAGAGATTTCTCCAAAGAAAATATACAGATGGCCAATAGGCACATGAAAAGATATTCAACATCATGAACTGTCAGGGAAATTCAAATCAAAACTACAATGAGATAGCACCTCACTCGGGTCAGAATGGTTATAATTAACAAGACAGGAAATAATAAGTGTTGGAGAGGAAATGGAGAGAAGGGAACTCCCATACACTGCTGGCGGGACCGCAAGCTGGTGCAGCCACTATGGAAAACAGTATGGAGTTTCCTCAGAAAATTAAGAATAGATCTGCTATATGATCCAGCTATTCCACTGCTGGGCATTTATCCAAAGAACTTGAAAATACAAATGCATAAAGATACATGCATCCCTATGTTCATCACAGCATTATTCACATTAGCCAAGATTTGGAAGCAATGTAGGTGCCCATTGAGGGATGAATGGATAAAGAAGATGTGGTATATATATACAATGGAATACTGCTCAGCCATAAGAAATGATGAAATCCAGCCATTTGTGACAACCTGGATGGGCCTTGAGTGTATTATGCTAAGTGAAATAAGTTAGAGGGAGAAAGTCAAATACCGTATGGTCTCACTCATGAGTAGAAGATAAAAACAACAACAAACAAACACATAGCAACAGAGATTGGATTAGTGATTACCAAAGGGGAAGGGGGGAGGGGAGAGGGCGAAGGGGGTGATTAGACACATGTGAGTGGTGATGGATTGTAATTAGTCTTTGGTGGGGTGAGCAGGATGTAATCTACACAGAATTTGAAATATATTATGATGTACACCTGAAAGTTACATAATGTTATAATCCAATATTACTGCGATACAAATTTTAAAAAATTAGCTTCAGGGAAATATCCTTTAATTATGGAGTGACATAATTTATCAAAACTATTTTGGGTGGTATGTGAGAAAAAGCATGAAGACCATTGGTCTGAGACAACACACTGTGGTAGTCTCTGGAGGGTTTTCTAGTGGGTCCTGGCCTGGTCCTCTCAACCTCTAGGCTTCTGAAACTGAACCTCAGTTTCACCAGGCTGGCCAGGTAAACAGCTTTTACTTGATTTCTTCACAACTTCCATCACAGCTGACCAGTCTCCCTCTTGTAACACACCTTCCTTTGGCTTTGGCACTGTCACCCTCTCCTGATTTTCCTCCCTACCTCTCTGGCCCTCGTTCCAACTTTCCTTTTCTAGTTCCATCTCTTCCAACCGACCTTTTAAATTCAGGAGTTTCTCAGGGCAGTTATAAGCCCTCTTCTCTTTCTGTTCTTTTCTTATGAAGAGATTTCATCCATTACCGCCATTTCAACCATCTGCATATCAGCAACTCCCAAATTTCTCTCTTTAGCCCAGACCTTGCTCCTGAATTCCTAAATCCAGTTGTTTATTCCACATCTATACCTGAATGCCTCACAGGATTTCCAAACTGCCAACTGGGAAAAATCAAAGCCAGGCTCGTGTTCTTCCCATTCAAAATCTCGTCCTCCTCAAGCCTTCCCCAACTTAGTAACCATACTCCATCTGCCCAGTTCCTGCCACAGACCTGGGAGGCATCCTTGATAGCTCCTTAACCTCTTCCATGTTCAATAAATAATCTATTCCTGGGGCCAGCCCAGTGGTGCAGCGGTTAAGTTCGCATGTTCTACTTTGAAGACCCAGGGTTTGCTGGTTCGGGTCCTGGGTGCGGACCTATGCACCGCTTGTCAAGCCATGCTGTGACAGGCGTCCCACATATAAAGTAGAGGAAGATGGGCACAGATGTTAGTTCAGGGCCAGTCTTCCTCAGCAAAAAGAGGAGGATTGGTGGCAGATGTTAGCTCAGGGCTAATCTCCCTCAAAAAAAAAAATCTATTCCTGTGGATTCCACTTCATGCAAGATTTCCCTAAACCTCCAGATTAGACTACATACTCCTATGCTGTACCCTCATGTAGCACCTTGTACTTCATAGTACTTATCCAAATTGTAGTTAAGTAATTATTTGTGAATTCTATCTCCCTCTCTACATCATAAGCTTCATGATAACAAGGACCATGCCTGTATTTTTCCTAGCACAGAGTAGGATCTCAATAAATATTTATTAAATTAACAAACATAAACACTCAAGATTGTAGCAACTATGTATTGTCTGCAATTTAGTATCTAATGCTATTTGCACAGTAGGGGGCAGCAGAGTATAGATAATAGAAAGAATCCAGGACTCAGTATTAAAAGGGTGACCTTGGGTAAATCACTTAACATTTCTGAGACTATTTCCTTCTCTGGAAATCAGGGCTAATTCTCTTTCCCTTGGATCAAAAGAGATAAGCAGATATAAAAGAGCTTTAGTGCTGTACAAACAGAGGAGTGTTACTAGAGCCAGTTATGATAAATATTTGTTAAATAAGTGGGGATAGAGGAAGAAGATTTGGTTACACTGTAGAACAGATGCGAGTAGAGACTTGACAGATTCGGAAGAGAGGAAATGAAAGCTCAAGGCTGGCCTAAATCCAGAGCCACTGGAAGCAAAGCTGTGAAGTTAGCAGTGTGTCCTTGGCATGCTCTCGTCTCTGCTCTCTGATCCCTGCCCTCCCACCTCTGCCTCTAGCCTCTAGTGCCCTATGGCTGTGCTCTGCTGCAGGCCTTTCCCTTTCCTCCCGTCAAAGCACATCTGTTTGTGCCCTGGAACCTCAGAGGCCTGCTCACTGCCATCCACAACGACAGCTAGGTAACCTGATAAATGCATCCCTGCTAAAGTGCTAAAATGGCAGAGAGGGTATTATTTTACCACTCCTGATAATAGGAGTTGGGCCTTTTTGAGAAGAAAGGATAACCTACTCAAAAAGTATACATTCTGTCAACCTACAAAAACAGAAACCAGTTAAAGAGGCAAAGCATTTATTTGGGATCAAAGAATTGCAATTCAGGTAGATTGCAATTCAGCACAGACTCAGGTAGAAACCCAAATAGTCTCCTGACTACAGAAGAGGGGTGTAGGGTTTTTATGGGGAAAAGCAAGGATAAAGTGAGTTGTATTAAAGAAGAGTTCATTGGTGCTGGATGAAGTAAGGCTAGGTCTGTACTTCACAGATTGGCTTGAGGTTAGATCATCAGGCAAAAGGCTACACTGGTATTTCATTGATTGGTTAGCAATGCAGTCAGCAGCAAAGTCCTGTTCCATTAGTCCTTACAGACAGGATATACTTGTCCTTACTGACTTATTGGAATGTTGGTGGTTTGGTCCAGTTTGGAAGATAAAGAAAACAAGACATGCAAGGCAATTCCTCTTACATGGCTGCTCTGGCTCTTTTTTTTTTTTTTTTTTTTTTGCAGAGGAAGACTGGCCCTGAGCTAACATCCATGCCCATCTTCCTCTATTTTATATGTAGGATGCTGCCACAGCATGGCTTGATGAGTGATGCATATGTCCCTACCAGGATCCAAACCTACAAGTCTGGGCCACCAAAGCAGAGCATGTGAACTTAACCACTATGCCACTGGGCTACCCTTCTGGCTCTATTTTAATGTGGCTCCACTCGTGCCATTTTTCATGAGTCCAAATGATGAAGGTTTGGGTTCTGTGAAATGAGAGGAAATGGAAGTTAACAGCGATTAAGGCAGTCCTAATCTTGGGCTCAAGAAAAATAATTGCACAAATACAGACTCTGTGAGATGTAACTTGATAGTAATATGAGGAGAAAAACTTTAAGAAACTCATATATATATATATATATATACATGCATATGATGTATATATCTCTCTCTATATATACATATATATAATTGAATTGTAATTTACATCAGTAAAATTTATTTTTTGGTGTATAGTTCTGTGTGTTTTGACAAATACAGTGTCAGGTAACCACCACAATCAAAATACAGAATGGTTCATCAATCCCTAAAAATTCACGTGTGTTAGCCCTTTGTACTCGAAACTTTCCCCTTAAGCCCTGGCAACACTTTGTTCTCTATCCTTATAGTTTTGCCTGAATAGGCAGAATGTCACATAAATGGAATCATACAGTATGTAGGCATTTGAATTTGATTTCTTTCACTTAGCATAATGGATTTAAGATTCATCCACATTGTTCTGTGTATCAACGGTTCATTCCTTTTCTTATTACTGAGTAATATTCCATTGTTGGATATACCACAGGTTGTTAATCCATTTCCCAGTTGAGGATCATTTGGGTTGTTTCCAGCTTTGACAATTTGAGTAAACATTCAGATACAGTTTTTGTGTGAACATAAATTTTCATTTCACTTCGGCAAATTTCTGGGAGAGGTTGTTGGGTCATATGGTAAGTGTATGTTTAACTTTATTAGAAACTGAGAGAGTGGCTGTATCATTTTGCATTCCCACCAGCAGTGGATCAGAGTTCCAGCTGCTCTTCATCCTTACCAGCAATTGGTATTGTCAGGTTTTTTCTTAACTTTATATACTTGTATTTCATTTTGGTTTTAATTTGCATTTCCCTAATGACTAATGATGTTGAGTATCTTTTCTTTTCAGCTTTATTGAGATATAATTGACATAGCATTGTGTAAGTTTAAGGTATATGATGTGATGATTTGATACACATATATATTGCAAAGTGTTTACCTTAATAAGGTTAGTTAACACATCCTTCTCCTCACATAATTACCATTTTGTCGTTGTTGTTGTTCTTATCTGAGTATCTTTTCACATGCTTATTTGCCATATATCTTCTTTGATGAAGTGTCCATTCAGATCTTTTGCCCATCTTTTCTTGAATTGTTCATTTTCTTATTTACTGAGGGGTTTTTGTGTGTGTGTGTGTGAGGAAGATTGGCCCTGAGCTAACATCTGTTGCCAATCTTCCTCGTTTTGCTTGAGGAAGATTGTTGCTATGCTAACATCTGTGCCAATCTTCCTCTATTTTATGTGGGATCCTGCCACAGTGTGGCTTGACCAGTGGTGCTAAGTCCACGCGTAGGATCCAAACTTGTGAACCCTGGGCAGCCAAAGCAGAGCTCGAAAACTTAACCACTACACCACCAGGCTGGCCTCCCTTATTTACTGAGTTTTCAGAGTTCTTCATAAATTCTGGATTGAAGTCCTTTTGTTAGACATATAATTTGCCAATATTTTCTCCTAGGTTGTTGCTTGTGTTTTCATCCCAAAACAATGTCTTTCAAAGAAAAAAAATTTTAATTTTGATGAAGTCCAGTGTATCAAGTTTTCCCTTGATAAATTTTGCTTTACTGTTACATTTAAGAACTCTGTCTGACAAGGTGACAAAGGTTTTTCTCCTTTGCTTTCTTCTAAAAGTTTCATAGGTATACATTTAGATCTATGATCCATTTCAATTAAATTTTTTAAATGGAAAGTGTAAAGTATAGATTAAGTTTTAAATTTTGCATATGAATGTCCAATTTTTCCAGCATCATTTGTTGAAAAGACAGTCTTTCTCCATTGAATTGCCTTTGCACTTTTGTAAAAATATCAATTGGCCATATTTGTGTCAATCTATTTCTGGACTCTCATTCTGTTCTATTGATCCACACATCTCTCTTTTTGCCAATACCACAGTCTTTATTAGTGCAGTGGTACAGTAAGTCTTGAAATCAGACAAGGTGAGTTCTCCAACACTGCTCTGTTTTAGCTTTCTAGTTCCTTTGTCTTTCTATATAAATATTGATATCTACAAAAAATACCACTAGGATTTTTATTGGGATTGTACTGAATCTATACATCAATTTGGTGGGAATTGACATCTTAACAGAATTGAGCCTTCCAATCAGTGATCATGTTACATTGCTCCATTTGTTTAGGTCATTTTTCATTTCCTTCATCAGTGTTATAGTTTTCAGCATAAAGATCCATCATACATTTTGTTATATTTATCCCTAAGTATTTCATTATTTTGGTGCAATTGTAAATAATATTGTTTATTTAATTTTGTTTTCCAAGCTTGTTGCCAGTATATAGAAATGCAATTGCAGGGCTGGCCCCGTGGCCGAGTGGTTAAGTTCGCGCGCTCTGCTGCAGGTGGCCCAGTGTTTCGTTGGTTCGAATCCTGGGCGCAGACATGACACTGCTCATCAAACCACGCTGAGGCAGCGTCCCACATGCCCCAACTAGAAGAACCCACAACGAAGAATATACAACTATGTTCGGGGGGGGGGCTTTGGGGAGAAAAAGGAAAAAAAATTAAAAAATGCAATTGCTTTTTATGTTATGACTTTGTATCCTGTGATTTTGCCAAATTCATTAATTAGTTCTAGGAATTTTTTGGTAGATTTTATAGAATTTTTTACATAGACAATCATGTCAGCTACTAATAGAGGTAGTTTCATTTCTTCCTTTCCAATCCATGTAGTTTTTTTTTCTTGCCTTATTACATTGGTTAGAAATTTCTGGATGATGTTGAATAGGAGTGGCAAGAGTGAACATCCTTGCTATGTTCCCAGTTTAGGGAGAAAACATTTAGTGTTTCCTCATTAAGTATAATGTGCTTTTTGTAGATGCCGTTTTTTTAGGTTAGGAAAGTTTCCTTCTGTTCCTAGTTTGCTAAGAGATTTTATTATGAACAGATGTTAAATTCCATAATGTATTTTCTTCGTCAATTGAGATTGCCTGTTTTTTCTTATTTAGTCTGTCAATATGGTGAATTACATTCATTGACTTTTTTTTCTTAATGTTGCACCAGCATTGAATTACCTGGGATAATCCCCACGTGGTAGTGAAGTATTATCTTTTTTATATGTTTCTGGATTCTACTTGCTAATAGTTTGTTGAAGATTTTTGGGTCTATTTTCATGTGGAATATTGGTCTGTAGTTTTCTTGTAATGTCTTTTCTTCATTTTGGTATCAGGATAATGGTGACCTCATAAAATGAGTTGCAAATTGTCCCTCCTTTTCTATTTTCTGGAAGAGATTATGTGGAATTGGTATTATTTCCTCTTTAAATGTTTGACAGAATTTGCCAGTGAAACCATCTGGGCCTGGAATTTTCTTCATTGGAAGGTTTTAAACTAGAAATTCAATTTTCTTTACTATTGTCCCACAGGTCCTGAAACTCTGTTTATTTATTTTATTTTATGTTATTTGCTGGGAAAGATTCTCTCTGAACTAATAACTGTTGCCAATCTTCCTCTCCTTTTTTTTTTCTCCTCCCCAAAGCCCCAGTACACAGTTGTATATTTTAGTTGTAAGTCCTTCTGGTTCTTCTGTGTGAGCTGCCATCACAGCATGGCTACTGACAGTTGAGTGGTGTGGTTCCATGCCTGGAAACTGGGATCCGGCTGCCAAAGCAGAGCATGCTGAACTTTAACCACCAGGCCATCAAGGCTGCCTCAAACTCTGTTTATTTTTAAAAGCTTTTTTTCCTCTGTGATCTTCATACTGAATAATTGTTACTGCTCTTTCTCAAGTTCACTGATTCACTCGTCTGTCATCTCCATTTTATTAACAGCCCCTCCAGTCAATGTTTTTACTTCATATAATTTCCATTTGGTTCTTTTTTTATAATTTCTGTTTCTCTGCTGAGAACTTCCTCCTCTCCATTCATTTTAATGGTGGTTACTTTTACCTCATGGAAGATGGTTATAATATCTGCTTTAAAGTCTTTGTCAGATAATTCCAGCATCTGGGTCATTTTAGGATTAGCATCTGTTTTTTTTCCTTTCCCTTGAAGATGATTAGATTTTTCTGGTTCTTGGTATGTTAGGTAGTTTTGGATTGTATCCTGGCCATCTGGAATATTATATTGTGGGACTCTGAGTCCTGTTATGTTCCTCTGGGTGTTGACTATTTTTATCTCAGCAGGCAATCAACTCAATCAGGTTCGGACTACAAGTTCTGTCTCACCTTCTGTGGGTCGTGGTTCCAATATCGGTTCATTTTCAGAGTTTTCTCTGCTGTTTGGATTTGACCCTCTCATGTGCCACTTAGGGGTTAGTCTGGGACTCAGGTGGTGGTTTCTGTTATAGTTCAGTTCCCAAAGCTCGTAGTGAACTTCTAGGGGTGTGTTCTGCAACTTGGGGACAGGCCCAGGATCTCTGTTGGTTTACACACAGCTCTCTTCTCCCTGGGATTTCTCCCGTATTCTTTGTCTCCCACAGGCCCCTTTTTCTGATCCCTCTGTCTAGAAAGATAGGGTTCTCTTAGAGATTTAGCCTTTCATGCTGTCACACAGTTCCATGTGACGTAGCCCACCTCTGGAGTGAAGTGGCAAGAGAAAAGAGAGAGGGAGAAAAAAAGGGGGATTCCCTCCACAATCTCTACTATATTAATCACGTTTTCTAGTTTCTATATTTGGTGCTTTGACATTTGGGGCCTTGCTGACCAGGGAGGACTGCTCCTCCGGGGTCAGCCAAGTCCTAGAGATAGGAAATGACTCTCCTGCCTTTGTCCCTTTCATATGCAAATTAACAAGTCCTGAGCCCCTACCTCCCAATGACATCTGGGTCTCTATTCCCCTGCCCTAATCACCTCAGGCCCCCTACATCTCAGAGCCTCTGAAATTATTCAAACTAGTCAATCCTGTTTACACTGTCTGGCCTATCTCTTTCCTCAGAAACCACAGTGAAGGCTCCCCATCACTTCCCCTCTCCTGTGATGGACCTCCGTGCTCTCTCTTGTGGCCCCCTTTTCCAGTTCCTCTATTTAGAGAGAGAGTTTTCGGTAACCGTGCTGAAACACCACCCCCGACGGCAATGCAGTTCCACAATTGGGGGTGGCCTTGGGTCAGGACAGGGAGAGAAAAAAAATAGGCATTCTCTCACACTCTCCAGCTCACAAGGGCCTCTTTTTCCAATCCTCGGGACGAAAGACGGGGTTTTCTTAGCGTTTGTTGTCTGCACCTATTGCACAGTTCCCAGATTTGGCACACCCTTGGGTGAAAGGCAGGGGAGAGAGGAGAAAAAAACATCACCAGGAAATTCACCACTGCCATAGTGGGTATTCTTCAAGTTTTGACATGTCTCCCAATCTGCCTGCTGTTGTTAACTTTTCAGAGTCTTAGGTAGTTTTTGTTTTGTTTTGTTTTGTTTTGTATTTTGGTCAGACATTTTAGTTGCAATCAGTGAGAGAGAGAGGCTATAATGGGTTTACTCTATTCATTTTTTTTAAATGTGTTTTTTTTTTGGAAGTTTTGCCTTAAGCTAACATCTGTTGCCATCCTCCTTCTTTTTTCCTTTTCCCCCACCCCACAGCCCCAGTACATAGTTGTGTATAGTTGTGTATGTTGTGTGTAGTTGTCTTCTCATTCTTCTGTGTGAGCTGCCACCACAGCATGGCTACTGACAGGCGAGTGGCGTGGTTCCATGCCCAGAATTGAACTCAGGCCACTGAAGCAGAGTGCGCAGAACTTTAACCACTAGGCCATCAGGGCTGGCTGGGGTTTACTCTATCTTGCCAGCACCAGAAGTAAAAACCAGATATTTTGGTTAATGACATGTTCAGCTGTACTAATGGAAAGAAAATACTGTACACAAAACCCGGAAAGTAATAGTTTCATTGGGAAAATATGATGCACTTATCCACTGCTACCTACAGAACCATTGTCCAGGTCTGAGACTCACTTTCACTCTCCCTATCTCCAAGATGACTATTTCACACCTCTCTTTCCAAACCATCACCATCATGTCCCTCTTCCTCTCAGCTGAAAATCATGCTTCCTAATTCTCTGGGAAAACAGAAACCATTAGAAGATAGTTTCCACATCTACTGACCTGTTTGCATCTCTACCCATATGCTGTCTCCCTTGCAGCTACTATGAATGGACTGTCCATGCTCCCGGCTAAGTCAGCTTCTCCACTGGTGCCTTAGATTCCATCCTCTCTCGCCTCCTCAAGGACATCACTTTGGGAACTGTCCTCTTTTTTTCCTGCATCATCAAATTTTCCCTCCCTATTGATTATTCCTTTAAGTGTACAAACATGCCATATTATCTACCTTCTTAAAAGAAAAAAAACCTCTTAACCCCATCACCCCCTTTAGATATTTAATCTCACACTTCCCTTAATATCTTAATGAATATTCTATTTTATACCCTACTTCTCTGCTCCCCTATAAGGCAAGCCAAACTCCTCAAAAGAGTTATTTATACTCATTGTCTCAAATTAGTTTCTCCACTTTCTTTCTTAATCCCACTCCAGTTAGGCTTTTGTCCCCACCACAGCACCAAAGCTGCTCTTATCAAGGTCCCCAATGACGTCCATCAAGTATCAGTTCTCACTCCTTCCCTGACTCCACCTACTACGAGCATCTGTTGCAGCTGATCACTTCCCTCTTGGAAACTTTCTTCACCTGGCTTCTGAGATGCCACTCTCTCGGTTCTCTTCATAGCTCACTGGCAACTTCTTGGTTTTCTTTGCTGGTTTCTCCTCAATCTCTAATCCGTAGATGTTGGAATACCCCAGGGTTTAGTCCTCAGATGTGTTCTCTGTCTACACTATAGGTGATCCCATTCAGCTCCCTGGATTTGTGTATCATCTATAGAGTGAGCTCCCAGATTTAGGTCTCCAGCCTAGACTTCTCCTCTGTACTTCAGACTTGTGTACCAGCTGTCTATCAGCATTTCCACTTGGATGGAAATACTAATAAGTATCAATAAGATACTAATATGTATCTTTTTAAGTATCAAACTTAATATGTACAAAACTGATGTACATATTATTTCCCACCCAAACCTGCTTCCCCTGTAGCTTCCCCCTTTCGATAACTGACAACTTTAGCTGCCAGTTGTCCAGACCAAAAAGCTCAGAGTCATTCCTTTTTAATGTAAACTTTATTGAAACATAATACCAGTACAGAACAGTGCACAAATTATAAGTGTATGACTCAATGAATTTTCACAAAGTGAGCACATTTATGTGGTCAACACTTGGATCAAGAAGCAGACCATTACCCCAGAAGCCCTCATGTCTCCCTTCTAATCACTAGCTCCCCAAGGGGAGCCAATATCCTGACTTCCTACAACACCATAGGTTAGTTCTGTGTATCTTTGAAATTTATATAAACGGAACCATATAGTATACACTTTTTTGTGTCTTGCTTTCTTTGCTCAACATTAACTAATTTGTGAGATTAATTCATATTAAAAATGCAATTTAAGTTTGTCCATTCTCATTGCTGTATATTCTATTATGTAAATATAGTATAATTTGTTCAATCATTCTATTCT
Organism: Equus quagga; assembly: GCF_021613505.1. Classification (NCBI taxonomy): domain Eukaryota; kingdom Metazoa; phylum Chordata; class Mammalia; order Perissodactyla; family Equidae; genus Equus; species Equus quagga. The sequence goes on along the minus strand of NC_060278.1, from coordinate 87,985,684 downwards.
TTGTGTGTGTGTGTGTGTGTGTGTGAGGAAGATTGTCACTGAGCTAACTTCTGTGCCAATCTTCCTCTATTTTATGTGGGATGCCACCACAGCATGGCTTGACAAGTGGTGCTAGGTCCGCGCCTGAGATCTGAACCTACAAACTCTGGGCCACCGAAGTGGAGCTGGTGAACTTAACCACTATGCCACCAGACTGGCCCCTCAATCATTCTATTCTTGATGGGTGTTTGAGTAGTTTCCAGTTTGGGACTATTATAGATAATACTGCTATGACCAAACATATATATGTTTTTCAGTGAATATATGTAAGCATTTCCATTAGGTATATACCTAGGGGCATATATTCAGCTTTTGTAGATATTATCAGTTTTCCAAAGTGGTTCTATTAGTTACATTACCCACAGTAGTGTATTAGAGTTCTATATCCTCGCCAATACTGTCTTTCCCTCTCTCCTTTCCTAGTCTGTCATTTTCTTTTTAACTATTCTGGTGGCTAAGTAGTGGCATCATATCGTGGCTTTAAGTTGCATGTCTCAGAGTCATTTTTTATTCCTCTATTTCTCTCATACCCCCATCTGACCTGTCAGCAAATTCTATCAGCTCTATCTTCATAATGTGCCCAACATCAAAGTACTTTCACCATCTCTCCTGCTAACACCCTGGTCCATGGCACCATCATTTTTCACTCATTATTATAATAGCCTGCTAGCAGGAGTGTGTGTGTCCTTGGTGCTCCCTGAGTGTGTCTTTGCCCCCTCAGTTCTATTTCCCTCATTGTAGTCATAATGATACTCTTCAAACAAAAGTCAGATCATGTCACTCCTCTTCTCAAAAGTCTCCTATGGCTTCCCCTCTCACTCAGAATAAAAATCAATGTAGTTATAATTGGCCTGCAAGGCCCTACATGGCTTTCCTCCTGCTACTTCTCTCCCCTTTGCCCACACCACTCCAGATAAACTGGCCTCCTTGTTGTTCATCAGATAAACCAAGCTGACTCCTCAGGTCTTTTGCACTGTTCTGTCTGCTTAGATTAGACTGTTCTGCCCATAGCCTCTCATAGCTCATCCTTTCACTTCCTTCAGCAATCTGCTCCACTGTCATCTTATTTAGAGGCCTCCCCTGACTGTGCTGCATAAAACAGCATCTCACCAACCCCTGCACTCATTATCCCTTTATTTTTATCCCTCACCTCCTTTATTTTTCTACCTTGAACTTATTATCACTGACATTTTAAAAAATTTACTTGATTATTATCTGTCTCTTGCAGTAGACAGTAAGTTCTCTGAGTACAGAGACATTGTGTTTTTCACTGCTATATTTACAGCTCCCCAAATGGTACCTGAACCATAGTAGACACTCAATAAATATTTTTTGAATAAATGCGTGATAAGTTAACAAATTGTGGTAAGTCCAGAAGAACAATACCGGGATGCTGAAAAGACATTACATAAGGAACTTGAGATATTTAACTTAGTGAAAAGATTTGAGGGAACAGGATCACTGTCTTCAAAAATAGGCAGGGCTATCACATGTGATTTTGGAGGTAAGAACTTGACCCTGACGTGCTTGAATACCTCCAGTAATGGGGAGTTCACTACTTTTTGAAGCAGCCAGCTCCATCATTGGATTGCTCTGTTAGACAGTTATATTGAACTAACACTTATTTTTCTGTGACTTCTTATTCATTAATCTTTTCTCGAGAGTTCCAGACCAAATCTCATCCCCTTTCCACCTGTAACTGGGTGAAATGAGACACCACGGGGTATGCTTAAGGAAATCAAAAAACAAAAAACCCCGACAGGAATTTTGTTTTGCAGAAAGGAATACACATGCTGAAAAATTGCAGGCTTGAAAAAATAAAGGATTTTGCTTTTGTTTGTTTTGGCGGGAAGGGGCTGCGAGGCTGTGAGAGGAAAGAGAAAGAAGAGAGATGAGTTGATGGCTAGGGAGAGGAGTCTTAGGGAAAAGAATAGAAATATGTAAAGGAGAATTTGATTAAGTTTCTGCTGTGTAGGGGTATGATGAACTGTTTACCAGGCTCTCCACTAAGTAATCAGGAAAATATCCCTGCATTGTAGAATTGGATCTCTCTGGGGGCTATGGAGAAGCCTGGAGTATGGTGAGCATGGAGCAAGGCTCAGGCTGCTCCGGAGAGGCCTCTCACATGCAGAGACTCATGCACCAGTCCTTCGGGTATAAGAAGGGATGTTGGAGGAAGTAGAGTTTTGATTTCTGCACACTGGAAATGAGAATAATAACATCTTCCAGGAAATGAGAATAATAATATCTGCCCTTCTTTCCTAATTAATTTGTTGGGTGGATCAACAACATTTTTAATGAGATAATAGAATAAAAGTGTTTCTGTAACTATAAAGTTTTGTATATAAAAGTGAGGAGTTATTATTAATAAAGTAAGCTGAAGATTGGCTGAAATAACTTCCTTTATCAAAAATCTTCAATTCATTCATTCAGGCAGCCACTTGTTGTCTATCTTCTAATTCCCTGGCACTGTCCTAGATACTAAGGATACAAAGATGAGCAAGGGTATTATTTCCCTAGAGGAGGAAATAGTTAACTACTGCTTATAGAATTAGGTATTACTTCCTAGCATGGCATTCTTAATCTGATACCCAAATGTCTCAATTTTATCTCCCGTCACATTTCCTTACATAAGCTATGTTTGCAGCAGCCACATCAGACTATTTGCCATTCCCCAAACATAAGGTGAACTTTCACCCCCTTTGCCTTTGTGCTGCTATGTCAGTACATACTCTACTCATTAGTCATTCACTGAACAAACATGTGTTAGGGTCTTTCTTTGTGTTAGGTATTATGCTGGGTGTCAGGAAAATGTTGATAAATAAGATTTAATTTCTGCCCTCAAAGATCTTAGCCTGAGAAGGGAAAAACATCTTTCCCCCTTCATCTAGTGAAATTCTCTTTCTTCATGAAAAGATATCTGTTTTTTTGTCCCAAAGGGGTTTATTTTCTTTTAACTGAGATAACGTTGGTTTATAACATTACATAAATTTCAGGTGTGCATCATTCATTATATTTCGATTTCTGTGTAGATTGCATCGTGGTCACCACCCAAAACCTAATCCATCGCCACACACAGGTGCCTAATCACCCCCTTCGCCCCCTCCCTCCTCGCTTCCCCTCAAGTAACCATCAATCCAATCTCCGTGTTTGTTTGTTTGTTGTTGTTGTTTTTATCTTCTATTTATGAGTGAGATCATACAGTATTTGACTTTCTCACTCTGCCTCATTTCGCTTAGCATAATACCCTCGAGGTTCATCCATATTGTCACAAATGGCAAGATTTCATCCTTGTTTATGGCCAAGTAGTATTCCATTGTGTATATATACCACATCTTCTTTATACGTTTGTCCCTTGATGGTACCTAGGTTTCTTCCAAGTCTTGGCTATTGTGAATAATGCTGCGATGAACATAGGGGTCCATATGTCTTGACACATTCATGCTTTCATATTCTTTGGATAAATACCCAGTGGTGGATTAACTGGATCATATGGTAGTTCTATTCTTAATTTTCTGAGGAATCTCCATACTGTTTTGCATAGTGGCTGCACCAGTTTGCACTCCCACCAGCAGTGTATGAGTGTTCCCTTTTCTCCATACCCTCTCCAACACTTGCTATTTCTTGTCTTGTTAATTACAGCCATTCTGATGGGTGAGAGTTGATATCTCATTATAGTCTTGATTTCTATTTCCCTAATAATTAGTGATGTTGAACATCGAAAAGATGATATCTATGGCCTCTGTGTAGCTTTCTCTGATCCCTTTCCCTGAGTACATAGCTTATAATTACTTTGGACCTGTTTCATTCCTTCTGTGTTAAAATGAGTTGTTTTGTGTGCCTCTCCCTCTAAACAATGAGCTCCTGGACAGGGATCATATTTTACTTATTTCTGCATCCCTGAGAGCAGTTAGCACAATGCTTTGCATCAAATAGGCCCCAGCAACAGTTGGCTGAATTGGAAGAATGGGGTACAGAAAACTAAACCTCAGACCACCTGGCAGGAGGCATAAAATCAAGACATACATGTTGAACTGAATTAAAAGGCAGGGGAATACGATAAGCCAAGCCACCCAGAAGGAGGCTTTCAGAATATGCTGGGGACTCACTTGTTTAAATTTATTCCAGATTTGTTTATTTTTTGTGTAAACTCCAAATGGGCCTCCAATAGTCCGGCTGTCGGGGGACAGGCCTAAGCCAAACATTCTGAGATTGTGCTGAGATGAAGAATGGGACTTCCAGGACTCTGACAGTTGCCCAAATGCCAGCTGTCTGGACTTAGGAACTTAGAATCCTAGTTATCATAGCTGGAAGGTATCTTAGAAATTATAAACTCCCTTTCAGAGAGGGACACTGACTTATCCAAGGTCACACAGCTATGAACCAATATTCACATGCGTAAGCACAGGCAGATGAACCTTCTATTCACTCTCCACTCTGCATAGAACCTCCTGGAAATGAGAGTAATATCTTCTCCCTAGAAGGTCAAAGTTACTCATGCCACTGTTTTCCTGACTTTTTCCCTCTTCTGCTTTTGAATGTGGACATGAACTTTCAGAAAATCCTTGCAAGTAATCCCATGACCTCTACAACCTATGACTCCTGCCACCTCTCACAGCATGGTGTGGCAGCGATAGCTCAGGATTGGAAGTCAGAGTCCCAAATTCTAGTTCCGGTTCTTATACCAGCTAACTGTGGAACCTCGGCCAAGCCGCTTAGTCTCTCCCAGCTTCAGTTTCATCATCAGTACAAGAGCGTTAAGCTCTAACATTTTATAATTCTACCTCCTTATTCTCTCTGTGGACTTAGAGGAAGATTGATCAGACTGTGGATTGAGAAACACAAAGAGAAAATTAACCTCCCCTCACCTAACTCAGAGGCGCTCTCTCTCTTTTTTTTAAACAATTGTTAACATTTATTGCTGCCCACTGATTTAAGTGGCTATTGCTTTCTTTTTTCATGTTCAAGTTTATTTTATTGTAGCCATTTTGTAACATTTTTATTGAGATATAATTCACAGATGATAAAATTCATCCATTTAAAGTACACAATTCAATGTTTTAAAAAATTTTTTAGAATTGTGCATCTTTTCTCTTTATTGATAGTGTCCTGGAAGCACAAAAGTATTTTATTTTGATGAATGAAGTCCAATTTATCTATTTTTTTTCTTTTGTTGCATGTGCTTTTTTGTATTATATCTAAGAAACCATTGCCTAATCTAAGGCCAATATTTACACCTATGTTTTCTTCTAAGAGTTTTATGGCTATAGATCTTAGATTTAGATCTTTGATACATTTTGAGTTAATTTGTGTGTATAGTGTGAGTTTGGGATTCCACCTTCATGCTTTTGTATGTTGATATCCAGTTGTCCCAGCACCATTTGTTGAAAAGATTGTTCCTTCCCCATTAAATTGTCTTAGCATCCTGTAGAAAACTGACCACAAATGTAAGAGTTTATTTCTGGAGTCTCAGTCCTATTCCATTGATCTATATGTCTGTGCTTATGTCAGTAAAACACTGAATTGATCACTATAGCTTTGTAGTAAGTTTTAAAATCCAAAAGTATGAGTTCTCAAATTTTTTTTTAAGATTTTATTTTTCCTTTTTCTCCCCAAAGTCCCCCAGTACATAGTTGCATATTTTCAGTTATGGGTCCCTCTAGTTGTGACATGTGGGATGCCACCTCAGCATGGCTTGATGAGTGGTGCCATGTCCATGCCCAGGATCCAAACCGGTGAAACCCTGGGCCACTGAAGCAGAGCATGAGGAACTTAACCACTCGGCCACAGGGCCAGCCCCTCAACTTTTTTCCAAAGGTTTTTTGGGAGGTATTCTGGGTCCCTTGTGCTTCCATATGAATTTTAGGATCAGCTTATCAATCTCTGCAAAAAGGGCAGCTGGGATGTTCATGGGGATTGCATTGAATCTGTAGATTAGTTTGGGGAGCATTGCTGTCTTAACGTATTAAGTCTTGGATCAATGAATACAGGATTTTTTCCACTTATTTAGCCCTTCTTTAATTTCTCTCAATAAGGATTTATAGTTTTCAGTGTAAGCATCTTTCACTTCTTTTGTTAAATTTATTTTTTTTTCATGCTATTGTAAATGGAGATCTCTTCTTAATTTCATTATTGGACTGTTTATTGCTAGTGCATAGAAATACAACTGATTTTTATATAGTGATCTTGTATCCTGCAACCTTGCTAAACTTGTTTATTAGCTCTAACAGTTTTTTTGGTAGATTCCTTAGGATTTTCTATATATAAGATCATGTCATTTCTGAATAGATTTACTTCTACTTCCTTCTTTCCAATCCAGATGCCTTTTATTTCTTTTTGTTTCCTCATTGCTCAGGCTGGAATCTATAATATAATGTTGAATAGAAGTAGGAAGGTCAGAAATCCTTGTTTTGTTTCTGATTTTAGGGAGAAAGTTTCAGTCTTTCATAATTAAGTGTATTATTAGCTGGGATTTTATTTTTTTGTATATAACCTTTATCAGGCTGAACAAGTTCCTTCTATTCCTAGTCTGTTGAGTGTTTTTATCAGGACAGGGTGTTGGATTTTATCAAATGCTTTTTCTGTATCTATTGAGATGATTATGTGGATTTTGTCCTTTATTTTATTGATATATTGTATTACATTGATTGATTTTCATATATTGAACCAACTTTGCCTCCCTGGGATAAATCTCACTTGATCATGATGTATAATCCTTTTTATATGTTGCTGGATTCAATTTGCTAGTATTTTGTTGAGGATTTTGAGTCTATATTGTCGGGGAGGAAGACATTTCCTCTACCCACTCTAGGTCCTTCTGGCTGGGATACGAATTAAATTCATATGAGACAGAATAACAGGAGAAAATTATACAAAGCTTTATAACATGTATACGTGGGAGAGACTCAGGAAAACCAAGCAACTCATCAAAATGGTGGAGCTTCTTATCTTAAATACTATCCTCAGCTAAAGGCAAAGGAGGATGTTGAGGGTGGGTGGGGGGAGTCAGTTATGAGAGATCACCAGAAAAGCACAGTAAACAAGAGTAAGGGTATTATGCAGATTTAAGTCTTTGCCTTCCGCATTGATAAGAGTTTTTAGACACAAGGTCATCCCCCCTTCTTCCTGGTACAGAGAGGGAGACACTCTTACAGATGGAGATTTCCCTTATAAATGTAAATATCACTTACAAAGGGTAAGTAAATTCTACATTCCAGAGTTTCTCTCATGTCTGGAGTTTTTAAAAGTAACCAGACCAAAATAATCCTCACGCCAGAGAGACACATTTTGGGGTGGCCAATTCCAATCCCCGACAATATTCACAAGAGATCATTGTAGTTGTCTTGTGATGCTGCTATACGGTAATACTAACTTCATAGAATGACCTGGAAAGCATTCATTCCTCTTCCCTTTTTTGAAAGAGTTTATCAAGAATTGATGTTAATTCTTCTTTAAATGAAGTGGAGTTCACCAGTGAAGTAATTTGGGTCTAGGCTTTTCTTGGTGGGAAGCATTTTTTTTCACTTAAAAATTAAAAAAAAAATTATTTATTTTTTTATTGAGGTTATGATAGTTTACACCCCTTCACCCTTTGTGCGCATCCCCGACTCCTCTTCCCCTGGTAACCACTAATGTGTTCTCTTTGTCCATGTGTTTGTTTATCTTCCACATATGAGTGGAATCATACAGAGTTTGTCTTTCTCTAACTGGCTTATTTTGCTTAACATAATACCCTCGAGGTCCATCCATGTTGTTGTGAATGGGATGATTTTATCATTTTTATGGCTGAGTAGTTAGTATTCCATTGTATGTATATACCATATCTTCTTTATCCAGTCATCGGTCAATGGGCACTTAGGTTGCTTCCATGTGTTGGCTATTGTGAATAAGGCAACAGTGAACATAGGGGTACATGAGTCTCTTTGAATTGCTGGTTTCAAGTTCTTTGGATAGATACCCAGTAGTGGGATGGCTGGGTCATATGGTATTTCTATTTTTAATTTTTTGAGAAATCTCCATACTGTGTTCCATAGTGGCTGCACCAGTTTGCATTTCCACCAGCAGTGTATGAGGGTCCCTTTTTCTCCATACCCTTTCCAACATTTGTTATTTTTTGTCTTGGTTATTAGAGCCATTCTAACGGGTGTAAGGTGATATCTTAGTGTAGTTTTGATTTGCATTTCCCTGATGATCAGTGATGGTGAGCATCTTTTCATGTGCCTATTGGCCATCCATATGTCTTCTTTGGAGAAATGTCTGTTCATATCCCCTGCCCATTTTTTGATCAAGTTGTTTGATTTTTTGTTGTTGAGTTGTGTGAGTTCTTTATATATTATGGAGATTAACCCTTTGTCAGATATATGATTTGCAAATATTTTTTCCCAGTTGGTGGGTTGTCTTTTCATTTCAATCCTGTTTTCTCTTACCTTGTAGAAGCTCTTTAGTCTGATGAAATCCCACTTGTTTATTCTTTCTATTGTTTCCCTTGTCCAAGGAGACATGGTGTCCGAAAAGATCCTTTTAAGACTGATGTCAAAGAGTGTACTGCGTATATTTTCTTCTAGAAGTCTTATGGTTTCAGGTATTGCCTTTAAGTCTTTGATCCATTTTGAGTTTATTTTTGTGAATGGTGTAAGAGAATGGTCTATTTTCATTCTTTTACATGTGTCTGCGGGAAGTTTTAAAATTACTAATTCAATTTCTTTACTTGTTATAGGTCTATTTAGATTTTCTATTTCTTCTGATTTGTGTCTTTCTAGGAATTTGTCCATTTCATCCAAGTTATCTAATTTGTTGGCATACAGTTGTTTATAGTATTCCTTATAATCATTTTTATTTCTGTAATAATTTTTGTAATTTGACCTTCTCTCTTTTTTCTTGATAAGTCTAGCTAAAGTTTTGTCGATTTTGTTGATCTTTTTGAAGAACCAACTTTTGATTTTGATGATTTTCTTTATTGTTTTTCTAGTCTCTATTTCATTTGCCTGCTGTAATCCTTATCACTTCCCTTCTGCTTGATTTACATTTAGATTGCTCCTCTTTTTCTAGCTTCTTTAGGTGGAAAGTTAGGTTACTGGTTTGAGATATTTCTTCTTTTTTAATATAGGCAGTTACAGCTATATATTTTCCCCTATCTCTAACTAATCTAGCTATATCCTATAAGTTTTGATATGTTGTGTTTTTGTTTTCATTCACCTCAAGGGACTTTCTAATTTACCTAGTGATTTTTTTCTTTGACCTATTGTTTATTTAGGAATGTGTTGTTTACACACATATTTGTGAATTTTCCAAATTTCCTCCATTGTTGATTTCTAATTTAATTCTACTGTGGTCAGAGAACATGCCTTAAATGATTTCCTTTTAAGTTACTGAGACTTGTTTCATGGCCTAACATATGATCTGTCCTTGAAAAAGGTGCAGGTGTGCTTAGGAAGCTTATGCATTCTGCTGTTGTTGGATGGAGTGTTCCATAGATGTGTATTAGGTCTAGTTGGTTGATAGTGTTGTTTGAGTCTTCTGTGTCATTATTGATTTTCTGCCATTATCAAAAATGGGCTATTGAAGTCTCCAGCTAGTATTGCTGAATTGCGTATTTCTCTCTTCAATTGTGTCACTTTCGCTTTATGTATTTTTTAGGCTTCATTGTTAGGTCATATAAGTTTATAATTGTTACAGTTTCCTGATGGATTGACCCTTTCCTCATTATAAAATGTCCTTCATTATCTCATAACTCTTTTTGTCTTAAAGTCGAATTTGTCTGATATTTGTTTAGCCACTCCAGCTGTCTTATTGTTTTCCCTTCTTTTTGTTTTTTTGAAAGATTGACCCTGAGTTAACATCTGATACCAATCTTCCTCATTTTGTTTGAGGAAGACTGTCCCTGAGCTAACATCTGTGCCAGTCTTCCTCTGTTTTGTGCGTGGAATGCTGCCACATTATGGCTTGATGAGCAGTGTGTAGGTCTGCACCTGGGATCTGAACCCGCAAACCCTGCGCTGCCAAAGCAGAGCATGCAAACCTAACCACTACGTCACCAGGCCAGCCCTAGCTATTGCTTTTTAATAATAACAATAACCTCTTATACATGTACAGTGCTTTGCAGTGGATAAATTGCTTTCATATCCATTGTCTTTTGTTATCCTTATAACAGCAATATAAAATAAGCAGGCCATAGATTTCTTTTCTCATTTTATAGATGAGAAAACAGAATCAGTGAGGTGAAGTGACTGTACAAATCACACAGCTAGACAATAGCAGAGTCAAAACTACAATTCAGGCCACATTCATTCCTTCAAATGCTAATTCATTTTGTCAAACATATTTGTTGAATACCTACTACTGAACTTAGCATAGGAAGGAGGATGCCTGGGCAATGCCCACAATATTAATTCATTCCAATTATATCAAGCGGCTACTTTGTACTGGTCCTGGATTAGGTGATACAATTTATACCTTTCGAAGAGCTCACATTCCAGAATAGAAGACAGAAATTATTACACTACAAGGTGACAGTGTTCTAATAAGGATTGTAAAACATGCTTTGGGAGTACAGAGGAGAGAATAAATAACTACGTATAGGAGAATCATGGATAGCTTCACAGAGGACATTTGAGCTAGGTTTCAAAAGATGAATAGGAGTTTGCTAGGGAGAGAAAAGAATATGACATGAAATGGCATGACCAGAAAGGACAGGGTATTTTGAGAAAATGATAGTGGTTTGGAGGGGCTAAAAGGTAGATTGAGAGAGGAGGAGGGCAGGGCTGGCCTGGTGGTGCAGCGGTTAAGGGCACACGTTTTGCTTCAGCGGCCCGGGGTTTGCCAGTTCAGATCCCAGGTACAGACATGGCACCACTTGGCAAGCCATGCTGTGGTAGGCATCCCACATATAAAGTAGAGGAAGATGGGCACGGATGTGAGCTCAGGGCCAGGCTTCCTCAGCAAAAAGAGGAGGATTGGCGGCAGATGTTAGCTCAGGGCTAATCATCCTCAAAAAAAAAAAAAAAAAAAGGATGGGGCTGGCCCCGTGGCCAAGTGGTTAAGTTCATGCGCTCCACTGCAGGCGGCCCAGTGTTTCGTTGGTTCGAATCCTGGGCGTGGACATGGCACTGCTCATCAAACCACGCTGAGGCAGTGTCCCACATACCACAACTAGAAGGACCCACAACGAAGAATATACATCTATGTACTGGGTGGCTTTGGGGAGAAAAAGGAAAAAATAAAATCTTTAAAAAAAAAAAGAGAAAAGAGAGGAGGAGGGTACTATAGACTGAATGTTTGTCCCCTCCCCCATTCATATGTTGAAGCCGAATCTCCTATGTGACAGTATCTGGAGGTGCAGCCTTTGGGAGGCAATTAGGTCATGAGAGTAGAACACTCATAAATGGGATTAGGACTCTTCTCAGCAGACACTAAATATGCCAGCACCTTGAACTTGGAATTCCCAGCCTCCAGAACTGTGAGAAATCAATGTTTGTTGTTTAAGCCACCCAGTCTATGATATTTTTGTCATGTCGGCCTGAACGCACTAAGAGGAGTTGAAGATGAAGCTAGAGGAAAGACAGTCTGGCGCTGGATTGTGGAGGGTCTTGAACTCCACAGTAAGGAGTTTGGATTTTGTCCTATGGACAGTGGAAGAACTAATGCCTTCTGAGCAAAAGATTGGCATGTTTTAGAAACAGCATTCTGATGGCAACTAAAAATGAGTAAGATCTGATTCTAGTAGTCAGGTTGGAGCTGGTGAGGGCCTGAACTACCGCAGTGGCAGCACTGATGAAAGG
>NC_060278.1:87916101-87973858 GCF_021613505.1 Equus quagga | reverse complement strand
GAGCTGGTGAGGGCCTGAACTACCGCAGTGGCAGCACTGATGAAAGGGCGTGGGGACCGCCCTGTGGCTGAGTGGTTAATTTTGTGCGCTCCGCTTCCCGTGGCCCAGGGTTTTGCTGGTTCAGATCCTGGGCGCAGACATGGCACCACTTCTCAGGTCACGTTGAGGCGACATCCCATGTGCCACAACTAGAAGGACCTACAACTAAAAAAAGCTACACAACTATGTGCTGGGGGGGAATTTGGGGAGAAAAAAAAAAGCAGAAAAGAAAAGAAGATTGGCAACAGTTGTTAGCTCAGGTGCCAATCTTTAAAAAAAAAAAAGAAGAAAGGGCATAATTCTCAGAGCCTGAGTACATCTGGCTCACACTCCAAGATTTCACTCTTCTCCAGACTGGCTTCTTTCCATCCTTTCCTTGAGAGAGGGTAGGTCTCAACCTGTTTGAAGCCCCATTTTTACATTTTTACAGTGCAGCTGAAAGGGGAAAGAAGAGTTCAGCAGCTTTCTGTCCACCAACCTTCAAAAATTTCCTAGTTTTTTTTTTTACCACCTAAAGAACACACTCCTTCACGGGGCTCTAGAGGTCCAATGTACTGAAACTCCAGCTTACTTTCCAGTCTCATTTCCCACCATTCCTCTATTGTCCAATCACATGGGGCTAGTTATCCTTCCTAAAATTTACTCTGCTTTTTCCTACCTCTGTGCCATTACTTAAGCTCTTCTGTGTTTCCTATCTGGGCATGGTTACAGCTTACCCATCCACAAATCCCATTTCCCCCTCAGATTCCTCTGATTCTCTTAGTTTTAGTAGAGGAGAAAAAGCATAAATTCTAGGACACAAAGGCATGGGTTTGAATCCTGGCTCTGCCACTTACTTTGTTTACTTTGTTTTGTTTACTATCTTCACTAATCATGTTTCCTAATCTGAAATGAGGAGAACACCTATCTTAGAAGATCTCAGTGAGCACTAAATGATAAACGCAAATTAAAGCATTCGAAGAATGATAAAGCAATATGTAAATGATAGCTACAACAGTAAATCACAACACAACATTTTTATTTATATGTTTCTTTCAGTTTTTAGGATATCCTGTCTTGTATTATTCTCATTTGTATATGTTTTACTTTCCCCAGTAAATAATGAGCTCCTCGAGAAGGACCATGTTTTAATCATTTTGTGCTTCCAATGTACATGGAATAATACCTTGTACATTGAAGTTACTGATAAATGTTTACTGAATGAGTAAATAAATTGATAGTAAGAGATATAGTGAATATTTTTAGGGTTTTGTTTTTCGTTTTGGTTTCTCAACATCTGAAACCTCTTTCTTTGTGTGAATCTTAATGGGAGACAGGGTCCCACCTCCCACAAGAGAACCCAAAGATACCTGAAGGTTTCCTTTCTCCCCCTTTGCAGCTAAGGCAAAGGCAAATGAGCTAGATTTGGTCTTTTGGATGCCCCTACCAGGACTTTCAATCTTGAACAAATAGTGTAAAGACACGGGAAAGGGTAGAATTCATTTAAGATGGCGGCATGCAGTGGTGATGGAGATGGTGGTTCCAGCTGTGATATCCTTAATTAGACCATTCCTGTGTTATGACTTTGGCTGTGATCCCCAGATCTATTTTCTGAGCATGATTAGCTGAGCTTCTCATTACCTCTGAGGATTATTTGATAACCTTCCCATATATTTATTTCCCCCTTATGTTGGCAAAATTGCTTTCTATTGCTTGCAACTAAGAATCTTGGCAACCCTTTGGGGTAAGGGTTTAGTGCGGAAGAGAAAGCAGGGGTCTTTCACTTTTCTCTTTGTAAACTTCTGTGTTACTACTGTTGTATTCTGTCATTTTGAGGATTCTGAATTTAGCTCAGTAAGATGGGAAACTTAAAAAACAGAACAATGACATGATCAGATCTATTTTTTTATTGCCATGTATTAGATGAGGATGAATTAGAACTCAGAGAAATTAGAGGCTAGGAGAACAATTAGGAGGAGGCTGTTGCCATGGTCCAGACAAAAGACTGAGAAAAGCTCTCAATTTGGAGAGAGAGACAGATTGTCAGTCATAGGTCGGGTTTTCTGGAAGCAGATGCTGAGACAGAGTTTGAGGTGCAAGATATTAACTGGGGGGAGGAAAGAGGGATTGAGTAGAGGGAGAAGTCAAACTGCAATGTAGATCTGACAAAGACCTAGCCAACCTGGCAAGGAGCTCTGGAGTGAATATTGCTCATCAGAATTGCCCTGCAGTGGACCAGCATGGTGAATGTTTATACTCCTGCTTTGCTCAGTCACTGGATGAAGACAGCCCCAGGATGAGCGTGACCTTGTTCAGGACTGTTCTTGGCAGGTGAGGCGGACACTGAAGGAACTGAAGCAGCTAGAGGTTATCTGTTGGCTGTACTCCCTACAGCTCAACAGCAAGTCTTTCTTTGAAGATAGAACTGGGTGGCACAGAAAAATAGATTAATTACGATATCTTGAACAAAAGCAATGGAGTGGATAGGAGGGAATGGATTCTATAGATATCGTACTTTGTAGGTGGGGATGAAGAGGGAGTAAATAAACATTAACACTGAGGTCTCTATATTGATATGATTTGATGGTAATTCTGTTTAACTGATACTAAACAACACAAGAGAGAGGACAGATTTGGGGAGAAAGATAAGGAATGTAATTTTGAACATCTTGACTCTGAAATGTCTGCAAAACATTAAGATAGAGATGATTTTCAAGAATCAATGCAAATGGGGGAGTCTGGAGGTCAGCAGCAAGTGCTATATTTATTGAGTATGCATATATTATATTATATATATTATCTTATTTAATACTCATAATGCCTCTATGAGGTAGGTGTTCTTTTTATTATACCCTTTTTATATATTTTATTATACCTTTTGCTTATGAAGAAACTGAGACTTGAAGAAGTTAAATGCCTGGCTCAAAGAAGTAAAACTTGAGTCTGTTTGATGCTTTTAAAAACAGAATTCTATTGCTTCCCCTTGGAAATCACCAAAGATAGACGGCATTTGAAGCCATGGAAGTTAGTAGGTCACCCAGAAAGGGTACAGTTTAAAGGGGAACAAAAGAAGCCAAAAAACGGAATTCTAAGGAAGTCAACATTTCCAAGGTGAATTTAATAAGATGACATAGGCAAAGGGATTGACTGAGGGGCCAGAATAGTTTCTAAAAATTAGAAGTATAGCATCTCAGAAGTTGGAGTAAAAAGAGAGTTCTAGTCCACAAAGTGATATGTTGCAGATATCATAGAAGATGAAGGTTTCACAATTAGCAGTTATTGATGATCTTAGAGCAGTTTCTAGAGAAGTCACACTGCAGTGGGTTGAAGAGTGAAGAGGAGATGAGAAATAAAGGGTATAGTCTACTTTTCCAGAAGTTTTACAAAGTAGAGGAAATAACAATGCCTTATACATAAGTAAGGAATTTATTATTATTGTTAATTGATTAATAACTCCTGGCCCCCATATGACTTGGATTTTACACTTCCATCATTTCTCTGGTTATTTCTTTCTACCTCTCTTTTACCAGTATCCCTTCCCAAGTCGGACACACCTGGAAGCACTGAATTGTTTATTTTGGTTGTGGATGACTTGTTTTATTTGGTTATGTGTTTTGAATGCCTCAGGTGATTCTGTCTTTGGACAGAAGGCCATAGATTCCCCTGCCCCAACTCCATCATCTGTTTTCCACAAAGAGATAAGCATTCACTTCTCAGACCAATTCAGCAAAGTGTGCAAGTTCTTAGGTTCTTAGCAAACCAAGTACTCTGTCTACCTAGCTTCCTCACCTCCCTTCCCCCAAACTCTTGGTGGACAGATCTGGGAGAAGAAAGGAGTTGCCACTCCAAATCTGCTGGTATATAAGGTCCCAGATGGGGAGTCTGGTTTTGCAGTGAGCTGCGATCTTCCTTTGCCAGCCCCCCATCGGTCCAGCCCTTTTTCAGAGGCGGCTGGAGAGTAATTAACACCGCCGTCCACCTGTGCACAGGAAGATGCCTACAGCCACACCAGCGATGATGAAACTGCCCACCAGGACGCCTAGGACCAGCGAAGTGTAGGAGCGGCCTGTTTGGCTCCCTGTAGAATATGCAAAGAGTTAGCCTGAAGAACATACCCCCAAGAAGTCCATGGTTTGAGTCAAACCTCAAGGGATTTCAGCCCCAAAGGAAGGAGACTAATTCACCAACTGACTTAAGCTGTGTGTACTCTGACCCAAACCCCAAGTCCTGGGCCTCCTATTGCTCAAGGTATCCATCCATTTGCTTGGAACCCACCCAACACAGGCCCCTCTCCAATCCCGTCATACCTTTCAAGTTCTTCACGGCGAGGTGTTCCTGCACATACTGCACACAGGTGTCCTGCAGGAATTCCAGCAGTTCATAGCTCGTCTGATTGAAGGTGTTGAGCTTCTGCAGGGTGTAGGTGACCACTTTGGAGGGTGCCTGGGACCCTGCCACCCATGAGGCTGTCTTTGGTTGGAAACTCACAAAGGAGCTTCCATTCACAGCCACTTCGAAGAAGACATGGGCTTGAGAGCTCTCAGGAGGCAGTTCACAGCCCAGGAAGCAGCGAATGGTCAGAGGAACTGTGGATGGGGTTCAGAGTCAGGGGGCTGTGTGGAGAGGCTGCTAGGTGTGGGGGGATATCCACCAGGGGGAAGTGAACTTTCAGGGTTCAGGGAGAATCAGGGACAGGGCCTTCCAAAACAATCTACCCCGAGATCACGCCAGCAGGAAGAGAGCCTGACAGAGGGCCCGTCAACTAGGACACCCACTCCTCTCCAGCCTCAACCTCCCACCCAGCAATCAGCAAAAGTAGTCGCCCTGCCGCCACTGGGCTCCGCAGCCCGCTCACACAAGACCAGGCCCACGGTGCCAGGCCCATCCACAAGACCCCCTCCCTGACCTCATTTCCCCACAGGCCCGCCCCTGTCATATCTCACCCACGGGCCACGCCTGCCACCTGCCCCGACCAGCGCCGCCCAGGCCCGGCTCCCGGGGTGCGCTCCACTTACAGGCCACGTGCCGCTCCCGGTGCACCAGCTGCACAAAGCCGGAGAATTGGCTCAGGTAGAGCTGCAGCCCCCTCTCTGTGAGCGCCCAGCTCTCGGGGTCCTGCAAGGGCTGCAGCTGGAGGATCGTGACGTTGGTGCCCGGGCCTTCCAGCATGTGCGTCTGCAGCCCCCCCCAGCGATGCGTTCCCCTGGTGCCACACTTGATTGGGGTCGAGGAAGTAGGAGATCTGGAGCATGTGGAGGTTCCGAGGGCCTGGGGGTAGGAGTCAGTGCGTTGGGCCTGGCCGGCGTGGGAGGGGTTGGCGTGTAGCCAGAGATAATAACCCCATACCCAGAGGCCGGCTGCCCACCTTCTCAGCCCTTCCTAACTACAAAGTGTCCTCCCACGCTTCCTCCCGTTTGATGCTCACAGCAGCCCTGCCAGGATGGCAGTACAGGGATTATTATCTTCCTTTTACAGATCAGGAAACTGAGGCCAGAAGAGTGGAAGCCACTTGCCCCATGGTAATCCAAACAGTCAGTGGAAGAGCCGCCCTAATCTGCTTTCTCTCTCTCCCCACTTCCCCCACATTTCCGGTTGGTTAACAAATCTTGACCTACAGTAAAATTCCAATTGCATCTCCTGTTCCCTGTCTCCTCTGCCGTGTCCCTATTTCAGGCCTCATAGGTTCTCATCTGGACTGGGGTAGTAACTTCCTTCCTCATCCCCCTGCCCTCATTTTTCAGTTTCACACCTTCTAATCTGACCTCTACCTGACCCAGAAATAAGATTATGTCCTTCTCCTGTTTAAAATCTTCCAGTGACACACTCCCCTATCCATAATAATAATAATAATAGCTAATAGCTATTAAGTGCTTATTATGACCTGGGCACTGTACTTTACATACTTTATCTTATTTGTACCTTCCTCCCATTAGATTAATGCAGCGGCGACTATTATTAACACCAGTCCATATCGGAAACAGGCTCAAATGGTATGGGAGAGCCAAGGTTTGAAGGCAGGCCAGTCCCAGTCCAGCACTTTTAGCTACTCAGCTGTACTGCCTCACCATAGGATATCTGTCCACAGAATCAAGTCCAAAGTCTTTAGCCTGGCATTCAAGGCTGCCAGAGACCAGGACCCACCTGCTTTTTCAGCCTCTTTTCTGTGCTTAAATATATCCAACTACTCGGAGTTCCTCATGCTTCCTTTTGGCTGACATGTGAATAGCATGTGTGGGTTGCTTTGCCTCCTGGCAAACTTCTCTTCATGCTTCAAGACCCAGTTTAGCTGCCCTCTCCTTGGAGAAGTTTTCCTGATGCCTCTCCTCTTTACCCTCCCAGACACAGTGGGTCTGTTTCAGTGATCCCAGATTCTATATAACTGTCTCCAAACACACAGGCTACACTGGGCTCCTCTGGGCTATAGAATCATATCTGGTTATCTCTGCCTCCTACACCCAGTAAGAGCCTGGCACAGAGTTGGTACCCAGAGAATCTTTGAGGAAGGAGTGAGTCTGGGGTTGTAAATGTGTGTGGGGGGTGTGTCTTGTCCACGTTAGCATTGGAGAAGTTGTGCTCTCTGTCTGCAGGTGTGAATAAGCATGTCTATGTGGTTAACCCTAGACAAAGTTCTTAACTGCTCTATGCCCCAGTCTCCTCCTCTGAGAGATGGAGATAATATTATCCACCTTGGAGAGATTCTGTGGGATTAAGTGAATCAATACATGTATTCGCCATAGTGAGTACTGACTGAATATTCGTTATTATTTGCTCCCTCTCTGACTGAAGCTATAGAGATTAGGGGAGAGGGGAGAGAAGGCCCCTGAGCAATTACAATGCCAGGCAATAATGCCCCTTCCCTGCTGAAATGGAGCCACTTCAGGCAGCCTGACCCCTCTGAGTTCTCCTGTTGAGCACATCTTCTCTTTCTCCTGAATTTCACCTCACCAGCTGCCCCCAGTCTGTCTTCACCTTCTCTAGTCTCCTGCCTCACATATCTCAGCCTCAGTCTTTCCCCAAGTCTTCCAGTCTCTTCCCATTCCTTCCATCTCTCATCTCATCTTCCCTAGACTCACCTCCATCCACCTGGAAAGGAGAGAGCGCTCCCTTTCCAGACTTCTCCCCATCTCTCCCCTCTCCCGAGGATAATTCCCTAACCCTTTCTACCCATCCCTTTCCTATTTTTCCAGTCCTGTTTCCCCCCAGCCTCCTCCACCTCCCCCGTTCCCGTGGGCTGAGCTGTACTCCCTCGCCTTGGCTTTGGAACACATCCAGTCCCCAGGACCCTGCCTGCCCTACAGAGAGATCCAGCCGGCCGCAGACAGACACTGTGGGACAAGGTCCTCTGGTCTTGCCCATGTACGCAGACAGGCTGAGAGTCTCCAGAACCGCCCCGAGGCAGGAGAGCTGCCCTCCACTCACCGTCTGAGGCTTCCTGGCTGCAGAGGGCCCAGCCCGGCAGGAGCAGTAGAGGCAGCAGTGGCAACAATGTTGTCAACATCCTGGGTCTGAGATTCTTGATCCCACCTGGGTTCCTGGCTCTGGCCGATTGGAGGCTGCGGCCAGCTGCAGCCTAGGGGAGAAAGAACTGAGGACTGTCTGGGAGGGGAGGAGGCTAAAAGGAGGAGGCTGGAAGGTGGCCAGGGGATCGGAGGAGGAAGAGGACATCAGGCTTATAAAGTGTTGTTCTTACCCTGTCTCATTTCCTACTAGGGGGCTGGCCTCCCTCTGCCCTCCTGCCCCGCCCTGCAGCGCGCCCTTCTGTCCAGACCTGCCTTCTCCCTTTTCCCAGGGCCGCTTCCGAGGAACAGGGAGCGGAAAAGGGGGAGAAGGGCTTGGAGAGAAGTCCTGCCCTCGCTGAGTCAGGGGGTGGGGCATTGGCTTTAAACTTAGAGCAAGCTCTAGGGTGTAGTATCAGCAGATTCCTGATGGGAAAACTGAGGCCCAGGGGCCCGCCCCGTGGCCGAGTGGCTAAGTTCTCACGCTCTGCTTCGGGGTTTCACCGGTTTGGATCCTGGGTTCATCAGGCCACGCTGAGGCGGGTTCCACAGAGCACAACCAGAGGCACTCACATCTAGAATATACAACGATGTACTGGGGGCCTTTGGGGAGAGGAAGGAAAAAAAAAAGAAGAAGATTGGCAACAAATGTTAGTGCAGGTGCCAATCTTTCAAAAAAAAAAAACAAAAAAAACAAACCGAGGCCAGGAGAGGTGCAGAGACTTGTGCAAAGTTTATACATCATGGTGGTAACGGATCCGAGATTAGAATTCAGTTTTCCAGCATGCTTTTATCAGAATTTTCAGTAAATACTAATTACACAATCAGGGATCTTGTTCTCAGAAATAGTCCCAGAATGAGCATAAAGCAGCTCACTGCAGCATTGTTTGTAATAGGGGAGAATTATGAACAATCTAAATCTCAGTGAAGCAATACTTTTCAAACTGAGATCACAATCTATTAGTGGACAGCGAAAACAATTTAGTAGGCCATGATTAGCAGGTTTTTTTTTTTAATGAAATAGAGCAGAACAAAAATTTTTAGTTCATCACCCTTAATAGGGGTAAGGATTATTTCATAAAATATTTGTTCAGTTGTATATGTGTGTGTTTCGGTTTTGTGCATTTGTGTTTCTATGATGGGTTTTGGATAGCAGTGTAAGAGGTACTCTTATTCTAGGAAGCAAGTAGAAAAATCTGAAAGTGAATCCCCTAAACTATGATAATCCATGCTGCAGAATACTATGCAGTTAAAAAAATAGCCCTCCACTGCCCAACCCTCACTCTCTTTTCATCCTATTACTACCTGAAATTATATTACCTATTCATTTACGTTTATCGTCTGAATGCCCCACCACAACGTAAGCTCCGTGAGAGTACACACTGTCCATCTTGTTCACTACTGTGTCTAGAATAGTACACATAGTAAATATCATAATAAATAAATAATAAATATCAGCTAAATGGGTCACTGAATGAGAGTTACGATGTGCATACCTCTCCAAGAGTAAGTTGCAGAACATTGTGTATAATTTAGAACCATTTATATGTCAACCACACACACAACAACTAAACAACATATTTCTTTATGGGAGTAAATGAATCTGGAAGGATGTACATCAAATATGGTAGTGGTTTATCTCCAGGGAAAGATCTGAGATTAAGAGTGTATACAAATGTGTGTGTGTGTGTGTTAGGGGTGGCAATCTTGTGAAAGGCTTTATCACTCTATTTCGTGAAGGGTTTTATCACTCTGTATTGTTTGAAGTTTTTACATCTATGTGTGATCATATATTTCTGGTTGGATTAAACATAAAAGTTTAAGTAATACTATGGTAAAAGAGAGTGAGCTTATATATTGACATGAGACATTGACAAGTGAAAAAAGACAGTGTGGAACAATACATATAGTATAATTGCATCGATTTTTAATTTAAAAATTTTACTTCTATACAAGTAATCCATATATAAGTCCATTCTCATATTTAAAAAAACCTTTATTTATCTGTGTATTTGTATATACATAGGAAGAATACCTGGAAGGTACTGTCAATAGAGATTGCTCCTGGAGAATGGGATTAGGTAAATGGCTGAGGGGGGGTTTTAAGTTTTTATTTTATATACTGTTCCTTGAAGGAAGAGTTGATATCATATGGCATTGGGCCAAACCCTGGACACCCACGAGGTTCCCATTCTCTGATGAGTGTCCATGCTCAGCTCTCAGCTGTTGCAAACTAGCTAAGAAATAACATTAAAATCTTTTTCCAGCTCACCAAAATGGTCTAGTTGGAAGAAGAATGGGGGCCTTGTTTCCCTGGACTGGGACTCAGGAAAAGTGGAAGGACTTAAATCACTGCCTATTACATTGTCTTGCCTTTTATAAAAGATTATTATGAAATATTTCATATTTAAAGAATTATTTCATGCTTGAAGAAGTTTATTACAAACATACATGTCCCTGCCACCCAGCATAAGAAAGAAAATATCAATATAATTGAAGCCCCCAGTGCAGTCCTCTTCAGCCATGTCTCTCTCACTCCCGCCCGGCCCCCCAAAGTAACCACTAGTTGGAATTTGCTATTTTCCTTTCCTTCCATTTCTATATACTTACACTACATATGTATATATCCGTAAGCAATATATAGCAGTATTTTGCACATTTTGAGCTTTATATAAATGGGATTTAAGTGCATGTATTCCTCTGAAACTTGCTTTTTCCACCTAACATATTAACAAGATTCACCCATGTTGCTATGTGTGGGTCCGTTAATTTCCACTGCTTTATAAAATGCCATTTTATGAATATACTGCAATTTATTTATCCATTTTCCTGTTGTTAGACAGTAAAGTTTTTTCCCCCAGTTTTTCGCTATTACAAACAATGCTGATATGAATGTTCTTGTCCGTGTTTTCTTGTGCATATGTGGGAGAGTTTTTGGAGGTGCCAACCTGGGAGTGGAATAGATATTGCCAAACTGTTTTACAAAGAGATTGGGCCAATCTACATTCCCAGCGGCGCGTGAGAGATCCCTCACTCCACATCCTTGCCAACCCTTGGCATTCTCAGGTGGTTGCGTGTGAAATGGCACTTCATTTTGGTTTTGCTTTGCTTTATCTGATTCCTAGTGAGTTTGTGCATCTTTTCGCTTTGCCTTTTTTTTCGCTTGAGGGTTTGAAGGGTGCTTTGGGATGGAGGGTAACAAAGTATATAATTGAATCAATTTGGAATTGAGTGCTGTCAGTCTTCAATCAAAGTAGGTAGGGCCTGGGCCACTGGGGTTAAAGTGGGTCCCCACCACCATCCACAGAGCTGATTGCAGAGGGGTCTTTCCCACTAGCTAAGATCTGTCATGGAGAGGTGGCAACAGCAGCAGCTATTTCCCAAGCACCCTCTTCACACACCAGTGCCCCGAAATTTAAATAGCAGAGACAACAATTATTATTATTGGTAACATTGGTTGTGGCTAGGAACAGTGTTAAACTCTTTAAATAAATAATCTTGCTTTATCCGTATGTGAGTCCTACAAGGTGGGTTTTGTTAACATCATTTTACTAATAAAGAGACTGAGGCTCTGAGAGGGTAAGTGACTGACCTGAGGTCACACAGCAAAAGCTATAATTTAAACCCATGTCTCTCTGATGCCAAAGTTTGTGAATTTAACCACCACATAGTATCTCAAATATTTTGGGGGATTACTCTCTGTCAATACATTTTTGAACACATACTTCCAACATGCTTGAATATTTACGTTATATATAAAACATGCCAAAAATTAACACTCTGTGCCAGGGCTTTATATTTATCATTTCCTCTGGGGCCCATAGCACTAGCCTCATTGTCTCCATGGTACAGATGAGATGATTAAAGCCCAGAAGAGCTAAGTAATTTGCCCAAGATCACACAGCTTGGAAGTGAAGAGCAGGCATTTGAATTCAAAGAGGATGGGGATATGGGATTGGGTACAGAGAGCGCAAAAAGAGTATGAGGAGTAGGGAAGCTGGTGAATGGGGCAGCTTCAGATGTGTCCCCTTTTCCCCTTCTAAACCCAGAATTGGGGGTGGGGAAGAGAAGGGAAATGCTGTGGTTGGAGCCAGAGCCTATGCTGCATCTGGCCTGGGTGGCTGAGAGGCAGAAAACCGCAGAGCAGAGTGGGTGCAGGGCCAGCAGCTATATTTGACTGAGGCCTAAAGAATGAGGTTCCCACTGAGCAAAGGGAAGTGAAGGAAGCAAGTGGTGGCATTTCCCACCTCAGAGAGTACATGGTGGGGGAAGATAAGGGAGACAGGAAGCTGAGCGGGGCCAGTGCTGGTGTAGCTCCAGTGGGTGAGG
The DNA here is from genome assembly GCF_021613505.1 of Equus quagga. NCBI lineage: Eukaryota > Metazoa > Chordata > Mammalia > Perissodactyla > Equidae > Equus > Equus quagga. The sequence goes on along the minus strand of NC_060278.1, from coordinate 87,962,015 downwards.
AGAGGCCCCACCAGGAGCTGGGCTGAGCCAGGGGCTGGCAGTGTGCCCAGCTAGACTTCAGAGGACCAGCCCTCTCCCTCCCCTGTGAGCTACTGAAGAGAGGAGGTTTTACCAATCAGGCCCAATTCAGCTAACAGTGCAGTGAGGGCCTTGAAGAGGTCACCCCCCCCCCCCCCCATTAGGATGTGGAATAAGAACAATAACATGTATTGAGAGATTACAGTGTGCTAGGCAGTGTATTAAGCCAGCAGAGTGCATATGTTTTATTCTCATTAGTGCCCTATGAAAAGTATGAAGAAACAGCCATTATTCCCTTTTTACAGATGAGGACACAGAGGCACAGAACAGTGAATGGACCTGCTCGAAGACACGCAACTAGCAAAAGACAGAGCTGGGGCTCAAACCCAGGTGAGCTGGACTCTAAAACATGCATTCTTAACTGTTAGACCATCCCATGAGGATAAATGAGATGACTCAGACAAAGTGCCAGAACACAGTACGTATTCAGTGGGTGGGAGAGGAAAAAAAAGGAGCTCGGCTTTGGGGGCAGCAAACAGAACTGACCCTGCAGCAGGAAGAATGGAGGGTAGATATTAAGTATGGTTTCCTGAAGGGGAGGCAAAGGAACAGATATGAGTCAACCAGATTTTCTGCTGTAGACACTAACACACCCCAATTTTGGGAACATGTCAAGAAGTCCCATAAAGCCAGGATGCTTCTAGCCCTGGCCTGCCCAGTAAGCGGTGGGAGCCTGGTATTCCTGTCTTGGCTCCTGCCTCTCTTTCCAGCCCTATCTTTCCATGCATTCCAGTCTCAACCAAATCTGCTCCTCCTGGTTTCCTGAACACAGAGCACGCAAATGTTCCTTTCAATTTCTTTATCTTGTCCTTAGATAAACAGAAGTTTCTAATTTCCAGGTCAACTTTATCAATCTTTTCCATTAGTTCATGCTTTTTGTACTTTGTTTAAGAAATTCTTCCCTACCCTGGCATCATGAAGATACTCTCCTATTTATTTTCAAAATTTTTATAGTTTTGTCTTTTACCGTCAGGTGTATGGTGGGAAGTGGAGGTCAAGATTTGTTTCTTTTGTGTAGATATCTGATTGTTCCAGCACCACTTATGGAAAGTCTGCCCCTCAGTACTGATTTGCAGTGACATCTCTGACTTACAGTAAATGTGTCCATTTGGTCTCAATGGCTTTTTTTTTTCTCCTTGCACTAACGCCACATTATCTCAATTAGTATAGTTTTCTTTTTTTTTTTGAGGAAGATTAGCCCTGAGCTAACTACTGCCAGTCCTCCTCTTTTTGCTGAGGAAGACTGGCCCTGAGCTAACATCCGTGCCCATCTTCCTCTACTTTATATGTGGGACGCCTATCACAGCATGGCTTGCCAAACAGTGCCATGTTCGCACCCGGGATCTGAACTGGCGAACCCCGGGCCCCTGAGAAGCGGGACATGCGAACAAAGCTACCACACCACCGGGCCGGCCCGTATAGTTTTCTAATACATCTTCATATCTTGTAAATTAAGTCTTCCCACTTTGTTCTTCAAGAGTGTCTTGGCTGTTTTCGTATACTGAACTTCTATACATAAATTTTAGAATCATTTCATCAGGTTGATTTTGTATCTAGAAACCTTAATAAACTCTTTTATTTATTCCAATAATTATTTATAGTTTCTTTTGGATTTTCTATATGCATAATCATATCACTAGTAGATAGTGACAGTTTTATTTCTTCTTTTCTAATTTTTATACAGTTTCTTTTTCTCAACTTACTGTTCTGGCTATGACCGCTAGTATCAATGTTAAATAGAAATGATGATAGAAGATATAAGAGAGTATTCATGTCATTTTCCTGATTTAAAAAGGAAAGCTTTCAATGTTTTTACCATTAAATATGATGTTTGCTGTATTTTTTAAAAAAATAGATACCCTTTATTGGATTATTTATTCCTAGTTTTTTATTCCTAGTTTGCTGAGTTTTTATCACGAATGTTTTGAGTTTTTCAAATTCTTTGTCATTATCTAGTGAGATGATCATGTGACTTTTCATCTTTAATTTGTTAATGTGGCAAATGCATTGTTTCTGGTGTTAATCTAGCCTTGCATTGCTGAGATAAACAACTTCTCCCTGAGGCATTGTCCTTTTTACATACATTCTACTCTTCATCAGGTGCCACCTCCTTTGGAAAGGCCTTCCTAGACGCCTCCAGCAGGAAGGGACCTCACACTCTTCTCCCGAAACCAACAGAACTTTGCCTCCCACTGTAGTTATATTGCTGTGTTCTATCCCCTTGTCTTCTCTCCTGGACTGTAAACTCCTAGGCGCATCTTTGTGCTCTCTTCTTAGCCCACTTCCTCCACCTAGGACCCAGAGTGGAGGTGATATAGATAGTAACACAGAGGACAAGGCCACGGGCTCTGGGGTAAAGCCACCTGGGCTCACATCTCAGCTCTGCTACTTGGTAGCCATTGGATTTAGGGCGTGCCACGTGGCCTCTTTGAGCCCATCAGTAAAACAGGAAGAACAATAGTACCTGCCTTATGGAGTTGTTGTGAGAATGAAATGAGATAATATAAGTCAATCACTTAGTACAGCTCTGGGCATACCATTTTCGTTAGCTTAGTCCATAGCAATTGCCACTACACTCTGTGCTTCTGCTACTGTGGACTGCTCACAAGTTATTTCTAATAGCTTCTGAGAGCTCTCTTTTCTCCTTCTTTTATTTCCTCTAGAGCTGTTCATATGCTGCTTCATTCTTTTATTCAGTGGGCATTTATTGAGCACTTACTATTTGCTGGGACCTGAAGCAGATGAGATCCCTTCTTAGGAAGCAGATGATCAAGGAGGGGAGAGACATGTGATAATACAGTATGATAGGTATTAAGATAGAGGGCCAGAGAGGTGGAGGACTGGGGTTGGGGAGCATGGGGGCCACCTGGGGAGAGCAGAGTCCTCTAACTTAACCTGGGGTCAGAGAAGACTTCTCAGAGGTAGTGATGCCTAAGCTGGTCCTGCAGGACAAGTGAGGGGTGGGAATGGGCATAGGGCAGAAGGCGAGGGGATAAGTTATTTCAGACAGAGGGAGAGGAAGGTGCAAAAGAATGTGAGAGGAGAAAGAGTATAAAATATTTGAGAAATTGGTAGTACTTAAGTATAGCAAAAACAGAAGAGACGGTGAGGAGGGAGAAGTGATGTGAAGGCGTAAGCAGGAGTCTGATGAAGAGTCTGCCATACTGCGCTGGGAACTGAGACTTCATCTTGAGATGATTCTCACCCCCTTCTTTGACTCATCTAACACCTATTAAAATAGGCGTCACCTACTCCAGGAAGACCTCCCTGACTTCATGCTCACAAGTCTGGGTTAGATATTCCCTCTTCTACTACAGCCCTCTCCTTCCCCTCTTCATAGCCCTTACTTCTTCCCATGATAATTGTCCATTTAAGCATCTGTCCTCCCACACCAAAAGCTGTGAGGGCAGGGAATGTGTTTTAACATTTCTCTATCACCAGCCTAGCAGAGTATCTGGCACACAGGAAGTGCTCAATACGTGTTTATGGGTGAATGAATAAATAAATAGGATGTTCAGGGAAGGAGAGAAAATTGTGACTAGCAAAGTGCCTGGCACGCAATTGGAACTGAAAAAATTGTTTTGTATTTTTTGTGCCTCAGCTTTCTCATCTGGAAAATAGGGATAAAATAGAAACTATCTCAAAGGGCATTGTGGGCTTGTGAATTACTTAGCCCAGGGTCTGACACTTAGTGCCAAGGATAATTCTCAGTATGTTAAAAACATTATTCTCATACAAATAGACAGTGAGCATGGGTCAAAGTTTCATTTAACTCATTAATAAGGAGACTAGCAGGATGACAAAGCCAGTCCAAAACAGAATATAAAAACTGGGAAGATGAGGAAGATTCGCCCTGAGCTAACATCTGTTGCCAGTCTTCCTCTTTTTTTGCTTGAGGAAGATTAGCCCTGAGCTAACATCTGTGCCTGTCTTCCTCTAGTTTGAATGTGGGTCACCACCACAACATGGCTGATGAGCAGTGTGTAGGTCGCAGCCCCGGATCTGAACCCATGAACGCGGGCTGCCGAAGTGGAGCACTCTGAACTTAACCACTATGCCACTGGGCCATCCCCTGAACTGGAGTTTTTATGGTCAATGAAAAAGAAAATATTGAAATGAGGGGCCGGCCCCGTGGTGTAGTGGTTAAGTGTGCACGTTCTGCTTCGGTGGCCCAGGGTTTGCCGGTTTGGATCCCAGGTGCAGACATGGCACTGCTTGGCAAGCCATGCTGTGGCAGGCGTCCCATATAGAAAGTAGAGAAAGACGGGCACGGATGTTAGCTCAGGGCCAGTCTTCCTCAGCAAAAAGAGGAGGATTGGCAGCAGATGTTAGCTCAGGGCTAATCTTCCTCAAAAGAAAAGAAAAGAAAAGAAAAGAAAATATTGAAATGAGATTGCTAAATTATTATAAAATGGATTGATGTCCTACAGGGTAATAAAACCTTTAGGGTTACCTTCTCTACCAGACAGAAAAGAAAATCATCATACCTTATTACTTTACAGAATTGTAAAATGTCTGGGCCCTAGTCAATTGTGTAAATAATGTTCAATTATTCTTCAGAGGGAGATGATCCTTAAGTGGACCTGCTAGTCAATGCTTTATCATGACATCAAAAGGTCACACGATCATCTTTTTACTTTAACTTTAACACACAAAAAGTAACATGTTTTGGATAGCTTTTCTTAAGACTAGTAAGTTTAATTTAATAGATACTAGTATCACTATTACAGTGTAAGACTCTCAATAAATGTTTGCTGAGAGGATGTTCGTTCTAGTAGAGTTTTCTTTCTCTCCAGCAGCAGAGTTTGGGGGCTACGGGGCTGGTGGGCTGAGGGGGGAACCCTGTAGGACACCTGTGCTCTTCCTTCCCTCAGCCTGGGGTGACATGAGGCTAATTCTGTATCAGCAAATAGGGAGAGAAAGTATCTACTTTGGACATCAGCAAAGCAGGCACCCACCCCCTCAATAAGAACGTATTTTCTCTGAAAGAACTGGCTATTTCCAGAAAGGCAGTGAAGTAGACAGCATGGAAAAAGTCAGAAATTTGTTGGCTCACTATCCATTAATTTTTTCCCATTTTTTAATTTTTTAAAAATTGTGGTAAAATCCATATTACGTAAAATTTACCATCTTAACCACTTTCAGTGTAAAGTTCAGTGGTGTTAAGTACATTCACATTGTTGTGCAACCATCACCACCATCCATCTCCAGAACTTTTTCATCTTCCCAAATGGAAACTCTGTACCCATTCAACAATAACTCTCCATTCTCGTCTCCCTCCAGCCCCTGGTAACCACCATTCTACTTTCTGTCTCTATGAATTTGACTACTCTGGGTACCTCATATAAGTGGTATGATACAATATTTATTCTTATTTTACTTAGCCTAATATCCTCAAGGTTCATGCGTGTTGTAGCAACGCATCAGAAATTCCTTCCTTCTTAAGGCTGAATAATATTCTGTTGTATATACATTACATTTTTTCATCCATTCATCCAGTGATGGAAACTTGTCGTGCTTCCACCTTTTGGCTATTGCCTCCATTTTTTTAAATCATATAGGATCATTATTTTTTTTTAATTGCACATGTGGCATGGGTACCATTTTCAGGGTTTGAGATCTCAAAGATTGTAATCTGGCTCAGAGCCTGCGGCTGACCAGACTAGGAGGGCATCTGTGGTCACTTCTTGATTCTGTACTTTTTGCCTAAATACAACTAGGATGGCTAGGTTTCTCTATGCAGATTTAGCCACAGGTCCGAGTTCACTTGGAACATGAGTGTTACAAAACTTGTTCTGGGGCTCTACCCAAGGAGGCATTGCTCTAAATGTTTACACATACTGGGGACAGAGGAAATTCAAGCATTTCTACAAAGCAACAGGTGAGAAATTTCCCAGGAATAAACAAGTTATTTCTTGGCAGTCCAAAAGTATGTAGTACGCAATCTCTGATCTGGCAACTGGAAGAATCCACTTGAACCATATGGCCTCCAGATGGTAGAAAAGGAATTCCGAGATACTTCTGTGCTAAAAGTGGTCAAGAGTACTGGGCTGAAGGAGAACTAAAATGGCTTGGCTTCCGGCTTCAGGGAATTGAACAGTCTACTCTGACTTTCTAGCAAAAAGAAAGGGGATGTTGAGCTTAGAATCGCATAAGGCTAAAGCTAGAAGAAGTCAGAAGTCAATCAGCTCTCACTTTTTTATTCTGTATTGGCCTTTCCCTTTTATTTATGCAATTGTCATTAATTTCATATGTGCAGTAGAGTATAGACTCTCTGGGTCCAAATCTTGGCTCTACTACTCATTCCATGTAAGACATTGGTTGTTAATAAACTTCTCTGCAGGTTTTAAAATCTTTGCTTCAATTTTTTAAATCTGTGAAATAGTGATAATAATAATTCTGTCTCAGAGGGTTGTGGTAAGAATTAATGGTGTTGATGCACGTAAACTACTAAGAGCAGTGCCCGGAACATAGTGGATGCTACATAAACGCTTGCTGTTCTCAATACATTTCAGCCATTTTCTTATTAGCATTATTATGATTATTATTCAGTTGGTAAATAGTCAAATTTCATTTGAAATGTTATCCTACTGTTTTATTCTGCCTCATGATTATTACTGGGGGAAAATTTTCTGCAGTCGATGTATGTTGAATCTGTTTTCTTATTTCTTGCAATAACTCTGTATGAATCTGTTAGTATTTTCCTTGTGCTGAGACGTAGTCTCATTCTCTCATTTTCCAGATATGTAAACTGAATCCCCAAAGGGGAAAGTGACTTGCCTAAGATCACACAGAGACAGTGGCTAAACCAATAATAGAACCAAGGGCTTCGACCACTAATCCAAGGCTTGTTCCACTCAGCACGGAGTCTAAGAATATTGACCTTGGGTATTGATGGGATCTGAGCATCCTCCAAACTCTATCCACCCACAGGAAGACTAGAACATTCTATGATTCCAAGTAGGCTCCAAAAGACATCTTTCTTTCCTATCAAAATTGCAAGCACTTAAAGGGAAAGGACTATGACTTGATTACTTTGGAATCGTCATTGTATGCCCAGCACTGTGCTTCAAACTCTTGAGGCCCAGAATTACTGCCTATAACATCTTGGATTACTAGGGGAAGATGCTTAATAAATGAAGCTAATAAATACACCCCCCTTTTTTTTAAAGAAAAAAAAAGGGGGCAGGGAGAGAATCTTTATTAAGAAATTAACATGTGCCAGTCACTGCGCTGAGAATTTTCACCACTATCCCATTTAATCCCCAGAATTCCTTTATGGCATTGTCAATTTCTACACTTCAAATCAGGAAATTAAGGTTTAGAGATGGTAGGCAAATTACCCTGAGTCTCTTTACAAGTAAATGTTCAAGCCTGACACTTCTCTGGTGGACTACAACCTTCTAGAATCCAATATGATGATCATAGAGTGAGATGTAAGGCTAGGAAGAAAGAGTCCTAATGCTTTCCAGAGGGTGAAAAGAAAAACGGTTTTCTTTCTATGACAGAACCATGAACTCAATCACATAAATTGTGAAAATATAAGTCATGGTTGTATTTGTTCTGTGACAGTGTGGAAAATGCACCTTTTCATCAAGCTAGAAAAAGAAAACAAAGAAAAATTATGAGTATTTCAATCCTGCTCATAAAAAGAGACATATCATTACCAAATCCAGGCAACTTGGCTCCACTCTCCCTGCAAACATTTTATCCACACTGGAGTTTTGAACGGGAGACAAAAGGATAAGCTGCAGGACTTATACGGAGAAGGATGATTAGGTCTGGGTGAACTTCATAGCAAGGAAAGGCCCAGACCTGAAAAGTGCTTAGTACTGTGCTAGGCTGAAAAATGGCCCCTAAAGAGAATTAGGTCCTAATGCCTGCGATCTGTAAATGTTACCCTATTTGGTCTTGACATGGGAGATTATCCTATGTTATCCAGGTGGACTCAGAATGCAAACGCAAGTGTCCTTATAAGAGACAGGCAGAGGGAGATGTGACACACACCCACAGAGGCGATGGGCCATGTGAAGATGGAGGCAGAGATTGGAGCGATATGGATACAGGCCAAGGAATGCTAGCAACATTCCTTCTCCAGGAGAGGCTGGAGAGGCAAGGAGCTGGTTCTCCCCTCGAGCCTCCAGAGGGAGGGTGGCCCTGCCAACATCCTGATTTCAGTCCACTGAAACTGATTTCAGACTTCTGGCCTCGAGGCCTGTGAGAGAATAAATTTCTGTTGCTTTAAGCCACCAAATGCGTGTAATTTGTTACAGTAGTCACAGGAAGCTAATCCAGTATCCCTGGGTTGTCATCCATGTCTCAGTTTACTGTCATCTCCTTTCCCTTCCATCTGACACTTCCAAGAAGAGTTTCCAAAACATGCAAGAAGAGTTTCCAAAAACAGTGTAATATTTCTTGAGTTTCCTCTGCCAGGCACTATGACAAGCACTTTACATGCAATAGCTCACTGAATCCTCATAATCCTATTAGGTAGGTACTAATATTATTCTTACTTTACAGATGAGTATAACGAGACTCAGAAGAAAAACTGGTGAGGCCATACTCCTAATAGGTGATGGAACTTGTATTCCAACTCAGGTCTGCTCACATCTAAAGCCCATACTTTTGACCTCTGTACTGTGCTACCTCAAGCTCACTGGGTAAAGTTAGTGTTTTAATTCTCATATCAACTGATGGCATTTTGGGACATTTATCTGAGGGATATTTTCAAGGATGCTGGATCAAAGGAGCCCAAACTTGCCTTCATTCCAGCTCAAGGAACTGAGTTGCCACTTCCACCTGACTTTTTCAGCAAAGGGAAGAGGATGGCCAATGCTACATCATTGAAAGCGCAAGTTAAAACGGTCTCAGAGATCCATTTGTTCAAACTCCTCATTTTACAGATCCAGAGAAGGGGAGGGGTTGCCCAGGGTCACATATAGAGGCTTTAAGTGGTAAAGTTGAGATTCAAGTCCGGGTCTCACTTCAAATCCATGGTTGATTCTACTGCACGTCACACTGCCCAAAGTCATGGGTGTTGCTATGGTCTAAAGTGCTGATCAAACTCTGGAAACTTGCAAGAAGGAAAATGGAAAAATGGGACCCAAACCTACTCAGAGCTATAAGTGCTCCAGAGTCTTTATTCTCACCTGGGATTCCACAAGGGGCTGCAAGCCACTGGGATAGTCCAGGGAATCCAGAGGGGTACGCTTCTGCGTTGAGATGGAGACTGAAGAGACCATGATGATGTGACCACACTCCAAATGGGAGGAGAGGATTATCAAAAATTCATGATTTCCTGGAACTGAAGGGATTTCTGAAAATCTTGAGAGTAGCAGCTTTGGACAAATAAATGGAAGTTTTACCTTACACAATCAGCAGGGAACTGGTTTAGGAAACTCAATATGCCTAATAATGGAAAAGGGTGAACATTCTTTATCCATCTTTACATACACATCCATTCAACAAATATCGAGTCCCTGTTGGTCCCTGCCTTCGTGCCTAATAAGGTGGTTAAGAAAAAAAAAAGACAACGTAAAGTGCTCCATACAGGCTTAGTACACAGGTGCTCAAAAAATGCCCTTACTAAACGTTAATAATAGTAGCTGTAAGAGCCACTGTCTTTAAGACACGTTCATCTCCGCTTCAAAGAGTATTTATCCCAAGATGCTCTTTGACTGGGTTCCGCCGCCCACTGCATTCTGCAGCTTGTAGTTCGGAAGTGAGTGACTGATTCGTCAGCGCGCAGGCGCAGTGGCTCCGATTCCCGGAAGAACCAGCCGAGGCTGCCAGGATGAGCGGGTGGCGGTGGCTGCTGCTGTGGCGGCGGCGCTGACAGGACACGAGCTCTATGCCTTTCCGGCTGCTCGTCCCGCTCGGCCTGCTGTGCGCGCTCCTGCCCCTGCACCATGGTGCGCCAGGCCCCGACGGCACCGCACCCGACCCCGCCCACTACAGGTGAAGGGGGTCAGGCTCCCCACCCTTCCATAGTTGGGGAATGGGAAGCGCAGACCAGGTCCCTTCCCTTTCCCTCCATCCCAGGACCCCCACCCTGACTGCTTGGACCCCACCACTGGGCTCCTGGCAGAAATCAGGTAGTGATTCCCATTTTCTGCCCCATTTTTTGTCTTTTCCCCTGCCTGGTTTCGTTTTCTGGCCCCTTGCCTTATTTCTCGTACCTCGCACCAGGGAGCGAGTCAAGGCCATGTTCTACCACGCCTACGACAGCTATCTGGAGAATGCCTTTCCCTACGACGAGCTGCGACCTCTCACCTGTGACGGGCACGACACCTGGGGCAGGTAGTGCGAGCGGAGGAGCAAGGGGGCGGCCGGGGTCTGGCAGTCCGGTCCTAGGCGGGCGGGTCTGCTGGGGCTGGTGGCTTCATGGTGTCTTCACCGGTTCCGGAAAAGCTCCTGGTCAGGGCGAGGCTGCATTCCCCCCAATTCAGGCCAGCACCACCAGGATCCACCCGGCGTCCTGGAAATTTGGATCCCGCAGTGGAAAAAACTCTGGGTCAGCCTGGTGGACTGGACTTCTGGGCTCCAGCCACAACAGTTACCAGCAACTTACCACCTTCATGAGATCTCAGCTCAAAATGTCACTTCAGCATCAACTACCCTAACTACCCACCCCTTCAGGTCATTCTCACAAATCACTCTTCTATTTTTTTCCATAACCTTTCTCACTCTCTGATACTATCTTATCCATTTATCTGCTAGTTTGTCTTTTTGGCTTCCACTAGAATGAAAATCTGTGAGATGGAAGTCTTTGTCTGTTCCATGCTGAGCTAGTGAAGAATCATTGCATTTAGCTGAAGCGGACATTGATTAAACACCCTGCTGAACATTTTACTTGTGTCATCTTATTTAATTCTCTTAACACCCCTAGGAGTTGTGTTGTTATCTCCATTTTACAAATGAGTATGCTAAGGACTGGAGAAGTTAAGTACACTCAAAAAAATTTGTGCTGGTTTTCATTTTTTAATTGAAAAAAAGTGATACAAGCAAATGGCAAATTCAAGTAGTACAAAATCATACACAATAAATATCTCCCATACCCTAGAACTCCAAGCACTGTTAACTCTTTTGTGTATCCTTCTAGAAATATTTTTGTTTATCCCATCATATAGGTATATATATGTGTATCTTTTTAAATTAACTTTTTTGTGTGTGTGAGGAAGATTAGCCCTGAGCTAACATCTGCTGCCAATCCTCCTCTTTTTGCTGAGGAAGACTGGCCCTGAGCTAACATCTGTGCCCATCTTCCTCTACTTTATATGTGGGATGCCTGCCACAGCATGGCTTGATAAGCAGTGCCTAGGTCTGCACCTGTGATCCAAACCAGTGAACCCCAGACTGCTAAAGCAAAATGTGTGAACTTAACCCCTGCACCACTGGGCCATCCCCTAAATTAACTTTTTAAAGGCATAACTTGCATATGATAAAATACACGCATTTTAAGTCCATGATAATCACTATCACAGTCAAGATATAGGACATTTCTGTCACCCTAAAAAGTTCCCATGTGCCCTGTAATAGTTAATCCCTCCACCACCACCGGTCCAAGCTAGTGCTAATCTGCTTTCTGTCTATATGTCTCTTTTGGGAAATGCAAATAGGAACATACTACACTGGCTATTCTGTTCCTTGTCTTTTTCATTTAACAGTATTATTTGAATATCTTAACATTAGCCCAGAGAACTCTTGATACTCTTTTTGACAATTTCATAGTTTGGCATTGTTTGCGTGTACTACAGTTCAGTTAATCACTCTTCACCTGGTGTACATTTGGGTTATTTCTAGCTTTTTGCTGTTCTAAACAATACCACCAAGAACATTCTCAAGCATATAGCTCTGTGCACGGTTAGGTGAATTCCTAGATGTGGAAAAGCCTGTGCTCTTAGCTACAATCCTATACTGCCTCCCTATGGCAGAGGAGAATGCCAGGGAATATGGGTGACGAGTTTAACTACAGTTGAGCAACATCAGCCCCGTCTCCCAGGTGCTTTAAATGGGCCAGAGGTTCCTGGCAATTTTCGCTGTAGCTTCTTTGTTGTGTCTGGAGGTGGGATGGGTGGAGGCATCACTGTGCCTCACTTACGAGTTTTTGGGATATCTGATCTGGGGCAGCCTTAATATCTGGTGTTTGATTTTCTTACTAAGAAGCTGGAATTTCTGTCCTTTTACAGTTTTTCTCTGACTCTAATTGATGCTCTGGATACCTTGCTGGTAAGTGTCTCATCTGTTTCTTTTCCTCTCTACCATTGCATAAACAACATCCTTCCTCTTTTTTTTTTTTTTTTTTAAAGATTTTATTTTTTCCTTTTTCTCCCCAAAGCCCCCCGGTACATAGTTGTGTATTCTTCGTTGTGGGTTCTTCTAGTTGTGGCATGTGGGACGCTGCCTCAGTGTGGTCTGATGAACAGTGCCATGTCCGCGCCCAGGATTCGAACTAACGAAACACTGGGCCGCCTGCAGCGGAGCGCACGAACTTAACCACTCGGCGACGGGGCCAGCCCCAAACAACATCCTTCCTCTTTTGACAGCTTGGCTGTGGGTAAAAAATGAATTCTTCAGCTTGGCCTTTTATTTTCGTCTCATGTTTCTGAACCGTTAGATTCTGGTTGCCCTGCTAGATAGAGGAGACCAAATTCCAAACTTATTCAGGTTCATTTGTTCAGCAGATGTTTATAGAGGACCTGTTAGGAACACAGAACTGTGATAGGCCTGTATGACTCTGTGGGGGATCAGAGACTTTGATACCCTCCTTGTTTTCAGAGGCTTACATTCTAATGGACATGTTCAGTGATAAAAATAATAGCAGTAACTAGTTAGTGTGTTATGTGTACTTTTCATGTATTGTTTAATCCTTCCCACAACCCCACGAGGTAAGTACCTTTACTCCTTCCTACAGCTGAGAAATCTAATACTTAGTGAAATGACTTGGCGAGGGTACGCAGCCATGAAATGGCAGAACTGGGACTTGAACTCAACTCTGAATGACTCCAAGCCTTAACCATCATCTTGAAAAAGGCCACAAGGGAGGATATAACAACTTTCCCCCATTTCACTATTTCTACTTGTCTGTCACCCCTTCTCATTTTTATTTATTGATTGTATTTACATGATCGTGATCACTGTGTAGATATAATTTAGCTTTTTTTGGTTTTGTTTTGCTTAATGTAAATTCATATATACTTGTCCATTCATCACATGTTTGTTGAGAGCCAACCGTGCACCAAGCGCAGCAAGCACAGCGCTAAACTCTAGAGTTATAATGGTGGATTTAAACAGACAGTCCCTGCTTTCCTGGAGTTTATGATTTTAGTGAGGGAGGGAGACAAAGGATAACCCCAAAGAATGTATAATTACAAATTGAGGTGAGTGCTCTGTGGGAAAGGAACATGGTTCTATGAGTGGGTATAACAAAGGAACCCCACCTAGACTGAGGAGGACTTCCCTAAGGTAATGAAATGACACTTAAGTTGGGATCTGAAGGAGATGCAAGTGTTGACTAGGGAAGTAGGGGAGGAAAGAGTGTTCTAAGCAGAGGGAACAGCCTGTGCAAAGGCCTTGTGGCAGGAAAGAGCATGGCAAGTGCAGTGAATTAAAGGAAGGCCAGTGTGTCTGGGATGTGGAGAAGGAAAAGGAAGAAGTGAAGTGGAGCTGGAGGGATAAATGGGACTAGATGATGCAAGCCCTTGTTCACTATGTTAAGGATTTTTATCTTTAATTTGAGAGCAATGGAAAGCCACTGGCATTTCTCAAGTAGAGGCAGGAAATGATGAGATTTCTGTTTTGAGAAGATCACTAGCTGCCATGTGGAAAAGATTCATGTAATCATTCAACAAGCATTTATTGAGTAATTGCTTAATGGGCTGTGCTCGGCACTCTAGGGAAGTGCGGGAATGAATGAGGCTCCTGCCCAGGCAAAAATTCTCTTATTGTAGAAAGAAATAGGTGCCCTAGGAGTTGTGTGGATGAAGTTGCTGGAGTGTTTTAAAGGAGGGAAAGGTTAATTTCAGCTGGAGGAATCAAAGGCTTCCTGGACAAGGCGACATTTAGACAATTGAAGATAGGTTGGATTTGGAGATGGGGAGACACAGGAGGGAATGATTTCTGGCAGAGGGAAGAACATGTCTGAAGGCAGGAAATTGGGGAATAGTGGGCCAAAGTTTACTGAAGTGAATGAGAATAGGTTAGATGAACAGTGAGAGACATGGTCAGAAAGGCAGGTTGGCTCCAAGTCATAGAGGGCCTTGAATACTGAGATAGTCAGGATTGTTTTGGTTGCAAGTGACAGAGACCCAGTTCAAACTGATTTAAGCAGGAAGGAAATTTACTGATCAGATAACTAAAAAGTCCAGATAAAGACTGGCCTCAGACCCAGCTGGATCCAGGCATACTAACGATGTCATCAGGAATCTCTCCATCCCTTATCTCTGCCTTCTTTGCTGACTGTGTTCTCAGGCTCTCCTTAAGCTGGCAGGGTAGCCAACAGTAGCTCCACACTTGCATCCCACTCATTTAGTAACCTGTTTGTGGAAAGAATCAGCCCTTTTCCATTCATTCCAGGGACTGAGTCTCATTGATCTGGCTTGGGTCACACACCTGTCCCTGAACCCATTGCTTGGCCAAAGGATACAGTACACTGGCTGGTCCAAGAATGGATCAAGTGCCCATTCTTGCAGTTGAGGGAGTGTGATCAGCCGCTCCCAAAATACAGGAGTGACTGTGGAAGAAGGGTGACACCTCAAGAGGAAATTGGGGCATTATTATCAGAATAAAAGATATCAGGCCTGCATTTGGTTGATGGTTTAAACAAAGAAGGTTTCATTTTCTCAAGTGAAAGAAAGTCTGTAATTTCTGGCATTGGGTCAGCTGCTCAATTGTGCCATCAGAGACCCACGCTCTTTGTATCTGTCTATTTTACCATCATTCGTGTATTGGCTTTCATTTGTATGCTTAGTACCTCATGGTCTAATACGGCTGCGATAGCTCCAGAAATCAAGTCTGCTTTCAAAGCAGAAAGAGGAAGAGTAAAAACCATGCCATCTGTGTCTGTCCCTTTTTATTAGGAAAACAGAAGCCTTCCTAAAAGTGCTCCCAGTAGACTTCTCAAGGCTCAGAATTAGCTGGGTAACACAATCACCTCCATCAGCAAAGAAGTCTGAGAAATCAAGCATCTGGATTTCCACCCTCTATTGTAGGAGGCTACAAGGGTAAAGATTGGAAATCAGTGTTGGGCCAACTAGCCTGGAATGTTTTCCACAAGGATGAATGTGACAAGAGAAGTTAAAAATGACAGATGTCTACTGCAAATGTCAAACTAGGATTTCTTAGTCTACAGTCTTTGTATGTTTCCGTTTAAATGGGTACATAATGACTCTTGAATTGGCACCGAAGAGTTTACTCAACCAGTCTCTTGATATTGGGTCTCTAGGTGATTTCTAGCTCTCAGGGTTTTCTTCTCCTGTCATCAGTCATAGGAAAGAAACTGAAGGTCTTAAGTTGACTAAGTGAGGGCCACGCCAGCATAGGATCCCAGACTCTTGAATCCAGCATCTTCAGCACCTTCAAGCCTGCGAGAGCCTCACTGTCATGTCTGTCTTCCCTTCCAGATTTTGGGGAATGTTTCAGAATTCCAAAGAGTGGTTGAGGTGCTGCAGGACAACGTGGACTTTGATATTGATGTGAATGCCTCTGTGTTTGAAACCAACATCCGAGGTGAGGGCTGCCTTCCAGGGGCTTTGGAAGAAAAGAGAGTGTGGAATTTTTGCCTCTGTGTCAACGAGGAGGTGGTAAATAGGATCTAAAGGGCCAACCCTGCCAGGACGCTTGGCCAAAACCAGTGACTGACAGAGTTCTTCTTCCCTGGAGGGTGGGGTGGGGAAGTCTCAGCATCCTCATCAGTTTCAGACATGAAAGTGAGCAGAGGACAGAGAAAAGATTGGAAAGAAACATGCCAGAATTACTCACGGACTTAACATCTATTTGGTGCTAGGCATCCAGCCATGAACAAGAAAGATGCAATCCCTGCCTTCTTGGAGTTTATTGTCTAGGAAGCACTGTCCAATAGAACTTTCTGCGATGATGGAAGTGTTGTATATCTGTGTTGTCCGATACAGTAGCCACTAGTTACATGTGGCTATTGAACATTTGAAATGTGTCTACTGCAACTGAGGAATTGCATTTTTAATTTCATTTAATTTTAATGAATATAAGTTTGAATAGTGACATGTGGTTCATGATTACTCTATTACACAGTGCAAGTCTAGGCTATTAGTTTCCAAACCTGGCTGCCCGTCAGAACCACTTGGGACCTTTTAAAAAGTTCAAATGTCTAGACTCCACTCTAAACCTAATGAATTGGGGTCTCTGAGTTCGGTCCTAGAATCAACATTTTTAGCAGGTTTCCATGGTTCTTAAGGAGCTGGCGTAGTCTGTATGTGCAGCTAACCTCTAGACAGCTAGTGGCTTAACATCTGTCACATCGAGATGGCAGAGTTATGTTTTTTCCCTCTTACTTTGCTCGTCTTTATTTTGAATGTTTTTTGCAATGAAACTTGTATTGCAGATATATGATAAGTAAAATTTTTAGAAAGATTAAGGAACAAACAGACAGCATGGTATAAAATCTTGGTTTAGGAATCAGACCTCAGTTTGAGGCCATCCTCATTGCTGTGTCACACAACTTCTGAGCTTGCTTGGTCATCTCTAAATTAAGGCTGTCTTTATACATTTGTGTCTGATATGAATATACTTATACCAGCTTTCTTTTGCTTGGCATTTGCCCAGTATATCTTTTTCTACCCTTTTGCTTTCAATCTTTCTGTATTTTTATGATTAAATGTATCTTTTTAAAATTACATATTATATTTCACTTGTTTATTCATGCTGATAATCTTTCTTTTGACTGAAGTATTTGGTCCATTTACATTTACTATAATTACTGATATATTAGCCTCCATTTCTATTGTATCATTTTGTGTTATTTGTCCCATTTTCTCTATGTTCTTTTTCTCTCTCCTTTTTCATGTTTTCTTTAAGGTTGATTTGTTTTCCTCATCCCATTTTCTTTTGCTAATTCAGAAGGTATGCACAGTATCTAGCTTTTTAAATAGTTTTCCTAGAACGTTTAACAAATGTAACTTATCAAAGTCTAAAATTAATGAAGATCTTTATTCTGCTCATGAATAATATGAAACCTGGCTCTGAGGACGTGCTGACCTATCTGCCACAGCTGTGTATTTAGTTCTTTGCTTTGGGCCCTCCGTACATTATTGTTGTTCTATACAGTTGAAGTGTGAGATTGGCTCATATATTTACCACTTTTTTGACCATCTTTTCTTTTGTGTCTCAGACCTTACGTCTGTGATCCCTTGATCCCTTCCCTTCTATCTGAAGAGCTTTTTTTAGAATGATCTTTAGTGCAGGTGTGTTCTGGGCAAACTTTCTCAGCTTTTGTTTGTATGAAAATGTCTTTATCACACTGCTTTTGTTTGTCATTTGGGGAGTATTTTTTCTGGGCTCATGGTTCTAGGTTGATAGTTATTTTCTCTTAGTGCATCGATGAAATTTTCCCATTGCTTCTGATTTCATTGTCACTGTTAAGAAGTGATCTGTCAATCTAATTGTTATTTCTTTGTAGATAATCTGTTTTATTTACACTGGCTGCCCCTCCTTTTAAAAACTTTTTATTATAGAAATTTTCAAAATTACGTAAAAGTAGAGAAAATAGTATAATGAAGTAGATTTACCTATCACCCAGCTTTAACAATCATTATTACATGGACTCTGACTGCTTTTGAGATCTTTTTTTCCTTTGGTGTTCTGCAGTTTTACTGGGATTTGTGTAAATGTGGATTTCTTTTTCTTATTTTGCTTAGGATTCCTGGATCTGAAAATTGGTGTCATTCGTTAGTTTTAGAAAGTTTGTAACTATTTTCTCTTCAAATATTGCCTCTCCCCCATTTTCTCCCTCTTCTCTTTTTAGCACTCCAATCAGATGTATGTTACACATTCTTACTGTATCCTCCAACTCCCTTCTGTATTTTTACTTTTTTTTTCCTTCTATATTTAAAAAAAATCATTTTCTCTTTATGTTGCATTTTGGATAATTTTTTTGGATCTGTCTTCAAGTCTACTAATTCTCTCTTCGGATATATCTTATCTGCTATTAAACATACCCATGTAGATGTGGTCATTTTTGTAACTTCTTACTGCTTACTCATATATTCTGACCTTTCTTTTATCTGCCTTTATTCAAAATGCTTTGTTTCTTTGTATGTCTTGTGATTTATTTATTGTTTAATGTACCGTCATTCCCTAGACTTTACCCATGGGATTCTTGGAGGCCTGGGCTGAAGCTGGGTTCTTCCAGATATAGTCTTTATTTCTGCCATGTGGCTGGAGGCATTACCTACCAAAAACCAATTTATGCTAAAGATTTGAGGCTTTCTAGACTACCCAGTTAGTGTGAAGTCAGGCTGTAAAATTTAGTGAGTACCAGCTTGTAGTTACTAATTCTCAGGGAAGTTTTTTTCTTCCCTTTACTTGACATCAAGATTTGAGTAATGCAGTTTTCCTTATTGTACACTAGGGGAGGTGTGCAGGGTTTATTTTTAATTCATCCTTACACAGAGTATATAATTCTTTCAGATCCCAATTTTATGTAGGGATCTTTTCATTAGACTCCCCACTTTGGGTAGGTCCCGCCGTTGTCTCCTATTTCCCCTCTGCCAGGAGGAGGGGAAGACTGAAGCTCAAAGTCAGCAGTTGTTTTCAGTGAGAGGGCCGTTCAGGGTATCTATTTAGCCATATTTCCGGATACAGAGCCTTTGTGTCTTTTTATAAGTCCTAAATATTACATAATAAATTGAAATAGATAAATTAATAAAATGAAGGTAATAACTACTCTGCCTGCTCCATGCCCCCAAGTCTTGGGGGGATTAGGAGACAGAGTGACCGAGTGGAATGAGCATGGGCTTCAGAGTCAGAGAGACCTGGCCCTACCACCTACTAGACGGGTAACCCAGGGCAAGTTACTTTACCTCTCTGAACTTCAGTATCTTCCTCTGAAGAGGGGACAGTATTACCTAGTGTTTGGTATGCAGTAGGGACTAAAAAAAATATGATAACTGTTGTTTTTGTGACCTACTAAGAGAAAGAGCTTTGTAAACTCAATGCTATACCAATATGTGGGATTAAGGGACTCTTCTTTCACTACATGGCTGTATTCCCTTGCCAGTGAACTGCCTGACAGAGTGTTTAGGTTTAATTTGCCCAAGGGAAAGACTGGTCCTTGGAACTCTGACAGTTGCTTTTTGTACTGTCTGTAGTGGTAGGAGGACTTCTGTCTGCCCACCTGCTATCAAAGAAGGCTGGGGTGGAAGTGGAGGCTGGATGGCCCTGCTCTGGACCTCTCCTGAGGATGGCTGAGGAGGCAGCCCGAAAACTCCTCCCAGGTAAGACCCACACTGAGATGGGGGAGAGATGAAGTCTGATAGGTCCTACTTTTCTTGCTGGAGACAAGAGTGGCAATGCTGAATTATTTCCTCTCCCAAACACTTAATATTTCTACCTCCAGGTGCCCACCATGGAAATCAGGAGAGCCATGGGCATTTGGGGGGCTTGCTGGGGCCCTGGCCCATGGTAGATGAGCTGACCTCATGACTGTTTGCAGGGGAGGGCTGAAGGCTAGCCTGATGGTAGAAGGCCCTTGCCCTTATTTGAATGAGCCCTTTCTCCCCCTCTGGGGCCCACTCGCTGCTGGAATAAAAGGGTTCCAGACAAGAGCCTTGGTCTGAGTATGAGGAGCCCCACGTTCTAGACTTGGCTCTGCCAGCCAATATCTTGACCAAGCCACTCTTCCCCTCCTTGATTCAGTTTTCCCATCTATCAAGTGAGAATCATAATTCCTGCCTCCCCGCCACACTGGGTTTTTGGGAGGTGTAAAATGAGGTCAGAGAGGAGAGAGTGCTTAGAGAATCTCAAACACCACTGAAATGAGAGGGACTTATTTTGTAGCTGAGCTGTGTCCAGGGCTACAGGCCAAGCCTCAGTGTGTTTGTCTGGTGGGGCAGTAGCTGGGCTCGGAAGCAGCGACTGGACACTGTGTTCTCTTCAGGGTGTGGTGGTGGCTCTGAGGGCTGTTCACACCCAAACACGTCACACTATGCTTTCCACCAGCCCCTCGGCCATCTTGCTTCTCCCTTTCACGCCGTACTTGCCTCTCATCCTTGGGGAAGAGCTGAGGAGAGTGAGCAAGCTGGATTCAGGTCTCATTGCTCATGGCCTGAGCGTCTCCTTACAGACATCATGTCCTGTGTGACTCATCCATAGAGGAAACTCTGCCTGGTTTCTCCCTTCTTTGCTTCTGTCATTTAAAAAATTTTGTATTGAGAAATATACATATTGAAAATTGCATATTGGATCCAGCACCAGTGTATCTACCGTTCAGGTCAAGTAATAGCATTTTGTCACTCTCTCTTTTTAACACTGCCTGACTTTTCTGAAATATTCCTTTGAGCCCTTCTTGGCTGTGACTTGCATTCTCCTTGCTTGTCACTTGTGCCTGCCACATAGGAAGTTTCTCCTCTACAGCAAACTTGCTGGACCTTATGGCTCTTGGAAGTTTTGACAACTTTTTTCACAGTTTGGTGACGCACAGGCTGCTCAGGGTTGTTTGACCTTTTGGCCCGGAGAGGAAATCTCTGACTCGAGCTGGTTATCTAGTTCCTTGCCTTGAATCGGAAGGCACTGGCATGGGGTAGGCAGATCATTGGGCTTGTGGGGAGGGGGGAAAGGGAATGGGTGCGTGGCAGGCCTTCCCATCCCAGCTCTGTTTGGCCCTCTGTGTGTGACCTTTGAGTCACTTCTTTACAAGTGTAACTTTTCCTCCCTGTAAATTGAAGCTTGGACCACATTAGTGGTTTATGTCCTTTTTTTAAAAAAAAAATTTAGCCCCCAAATTCTTTATTTAAAGCAGGAATCTCCAACTAGCTCTTCTGGGACTGTTTAGGGTCTACACATATGTTTCATTTGGTTGGGGTGTGTAAACAAGTATATGAGGGGAATTGGATGAAGGTGGTCAAAAGGTACAAACTTTTAGTTATAAATAAGTATTGGAGATGTAATGTACAACGTGATAACTATAGTTAACACCGCTGTATGATATATTGGAAAGTTGCTAAGAGAGTAGATCCCAAAAGTTCTCATCACAAGAAAAAAAGCTTTTTTTGTTTTTGTATCTATATGAGATGATAGATGTTAACTAAGCTTATTGTGGTAATCATTTCACAAGATATGTAATTCATGTTATTATGCTGTGCACTTTAAAATTATACATTGCTGTATGTCAATTATATCTCCATAAAATTGAAAGAAAAAAGTTAAAAAATATATGAATGGCTCTTAATGGAGCATGCTCTTCAGTGTGCCGCATGCCCTGCCACTCCCTATGGCTTAAACCCCGCCTGCCTCACGCTAAGTTACCTGCCTGGCCTCGGAAGGCATGGTGTAAAATAAATAAAAGTAGATTGGCTCTAGCTAAAGCGAGCGTATGTGGAGTGTGACAACCTGGAGCGCAGCCCACTGCTCTCCTCCTCATCATGGGTAAGAGCTGGAGGCTCATGTGGAGCAGTGTCTGACAGCATCTGGGTTAGGTGGCCACTGAGGGCCCTCCAGTTGTGACATTTATCCTTCTCTGGCTCTCTCCTGGATCACCCAGGAGGTAAACAGGGAAGTGCTGGCCAAGGCCTAAGGCTTTGGGCCTGTATTGAACCATTCTTACCTCCGTGCTCCTATCTAGGGTCATAATTTTGCGATTGTTCAGCCTTTCAGACCCCTACTGGCATGCCGTATGGAACAGTGAACCTGCTTCATGGCGTGAACCCAGGAGAGACCCCTGTCACCTGTACAGCAGGGATCGGGACCTTCATTGTCGAATTTGCCACCCTGAGCAGCCTCACTGGTGACCCCGTGTTTGAAGATGTGGCCAGGGTGGCCTTGATGCGCCTCTGGGAGAGCCGGTCAGATATTGGGCTGGTAGGTCTGCTGATGCCCTTCCTGTCTGAGTCAAGTCAGCCACCTTGGCGCCTGCTTACGAGGCTAGGGGCTCTGAGCAACAAGTTGCAGTCCAGCCAAAGGAAACTGAGGGTGACTTCAGGAAGGGTCCAGGACTTAGGCTCATGACACCAAAAGTAGAACAAGCCTCCAATTCATGTTTTGGCACAGAAGGGAAGAGAGCATGAAAGCACCTCCTCTGGCAGGGGAAAGGAGCTGTGTTAGGCTTTGACTCCTTGAGCTTCTCTGATTTCTGGGGAGTAGGTCATATGCTTCATACCCCTGACTCACTCAGTGACCTTAGATCATCAGTCCAGCTGGCCCTCATTTTTACTATTTTTGTTTGTAAAACTGTGATTTATGGAAGACCAGTTCTGAGAGATTGTTGAGTAGCTGTTCCATGAAAAAATGATTCCTAGTCAATTAAATTTGGAGAGTACTATGTATAATATCCTTCTGTTCGACAGGCATAATGAACATGAGCAGGTTAAAGGTTATGAAGTCCTATGATAAATAAGTCTATTTAACTTTGTTTAACTCAACATTTCCCAAACTTATGTGACCACAGAGCTTCCCTTTCCTCTCCAATACGTATAAACCCATAGAAATGTGATGCACTTTGGGCCAGATGATCTCTAAGTTTGGTTTCAGCTCCTAAACTGGATAATCCAGTGAAACTAACAATAACTGAGCCAAAACTGTCCAGGAAATAGCACTAAAATTAGTCAGACCTGGGTTTGAGCCCTGGCCTGGCTATGATGAAACTATGTGACCCTGGGCAAGTCACCCAAACTCTGATCCTCAGTTACTTCAGCAGTAATGTTGACGTATTAATATGTCCTTTGCTGAATCATTATCACTTAGAAAGACTGTGTTGTCTGAAAGTGATGCAGGTGAAGGCACATTTTATGCAAATGTGGTTCTAAGTCAGCTTGAAAAGTGAAACCCTTATAAGGAATCCTTGAAAATCCCTTAAGAAGGTTCCGCTCTGGAGACCTATAGTAACCCCCTTGTAAGTCTCCAGCGCTGGAACCATGGTGGACTCTGTGGGTGCCCAGCCTGTATCCTCTCAGCCCCTACCATTCCCATGCACACTGGCCTGTCTTCTGACCCCCATCCCCCGTGTCTCTTTGCCTGCGGGCCTTTTCTGGTGCCTGGATCCTGCTCTGCTTGCCCTCAGCTGGAAGTATCAGGACTTAATGCTCCCCTGGAGCAGTTCTCAATCAGTGACTGATACTGATGGGAGTTTGTGGACAATCACCCCAGTTCCCCATCCCTTGGATGGGACAATGCCGAGGCTTATGCTCTCCACTGACTCCCAGAGCTGCCCGGCAGGGTTGAGCTCCAGTTCCTACAGTTGTAACTTGCCTGACAGCACACCCTTTATGGGCTGCCTCCCTTCCTCCTCCTCACTTTCCGCTCCTCTGTGGGTGTTTCCAGGACTTGCCTTCCAAATCATCTACTTGCAGTCTTCCTTACTGAGGATCTGCTCCTTGGGGAACTCAAACTAACACAAAACAGTTAGCTGTTTCTTTGATCGAGTACCAGATGAAGTTATCAGTTTCCATCAGAGTCTGAGTTACAGAAACAATGTATCTCTTCATTTCAATCTTTTAAAATCTATATTTAAATGATTTTCCGGGTCACATGGTTCATAAGTCAAAGGATACAAGAAGTACCCAGTGATGTCTGTGAAGTCTCCTCTGACCCCTGTCCCCCAGCCACCCAGTTGCTCTCCTTACAAGCAGCCACTCTATCAGTTTCCTGGATGTCCTTCCTGACTTGGTTTATGGAAATATGTAGAGCATGTCTTGTGTCTTTAGACACTGGAATCACATGCAGAGTGCCAAGAAGTCTGAAACAGATTTTGGGAATAGCAAGTTCTCATCTTCCAGATCACAGTCACTCTAGGCAGGGCTTAAACACTCCAAATCATTGTTCTTTTTCATTTTTTACCCAATGTGTATAATTAAGCCCTCATAAATATGCATGAGATGCATCTCCACTGTGCAGATATGCAGGAGAGTTGGCCATGATCCAGCCTTGCCCCCTCAACTCTGTACCTCGATAGCCTGCATGTCTCCCAGGAAGTACTGGGGTGCCTGCCTTGCATCTCACTAGGCATTCTGGAGTGTGGGAAGATCCTTGTTTGGTCTTAGGCCCTTCTTTGGAACTACGTGTCTCTCTCCCAGGTTGGCAACCACATTGATGTGCTCACTGGCAAGTGGGTGGCCCAGGACGCAGGCATCGGTGCTGGCGTGGACTCCTACTTTGAGTACCTGGTGAAAGGAGCCATCCTGCTTCAGGATAAGAAGCTCATGGCAATGTTTCTAGGTAAAAAGGGCAGAGTAAGGGGGCTTTCCCCATGATTTTTCCTACTGACGTGTGGTTATTTATAAACATCCAGTTGCTCCCAAGTACCAACAGACCCAGTTCTGCATACCTGAGTCTGCATTCAAAGCCACCATGGACTTACACTACCCACTTGATACCCACTACACCTCTTCATGCCTTCTTGCAAGAGCCAACTGAACCATGCTGCATTCTTTACACGGCCCTGGATTTCTTATCTCTTGGCCATTGCATATGGTGTTTCCTCTTCCTAGAATACCTTTTTTTATGAATACCTATCTTTATGTGTCCAAGTTCTATTCACCCTTCAAGGCCCAGCTTAGATATTACCTTGCCCAGGAAGTAACTTAATCCTTCCTCAGAATTTAGGGCCATCAACATCTTTCTTGCAGTCAGCTGTCATCCACAGTTACAGCTCTACCCATTGAGTGCAGCATCCATGCCTTATTCAGCTTTGTATTTCCCACAATGCTTTGCATGAGGTAGGTAGGTGGTAGATTAACCTGTTGAATAAAAACATTTTACTCTCCAGGACCTTAGACACTAGTAAAAATCATATTGAGGAATTGTTTTCTACCTAATAATAATAATTGCTATATCTACCATTCATTTATTCAGCAGGTATTTACTGAGTACCATTGATGTGCCAAGCACTGAACATGGACTGTTTCATTTAATCCTTACAACGCTATTTGAGATTGTCTCATTTGCATGTATATTTGGTACTTCATTCATTCAGCTATTTATTGTACATATTTATTAGGCACTTTCTGCAAGAAACAAAACAAAGTCCTGGCCCTCATGGCTTTACAGTTCAGAGTG
This sequence comes from Equus quagga, assembly GCF_021613505.1. NCBI lineage: Eukaryota > Metazoa > Chordata > Mammalia > Perissodactyla > Equidae > Equus > Equus quagga. The sequence continues at coordinate 87,936,698 of NC_060278.1, read as the reverse complement.
GGGGGGATATAAGCTGAAGTTCCACCAGAATGTAAGCTCCCTGAGGGCTGGATTTTGACTTGTTTACCACCCCCTAGCTTCCTGGCACCTAGGAGGTCCTCAGTGAATATTGTTGAGTGGGTCAGTGACTGAACAATCCCATGAAGTATATAACATCACTTACCCCGCTTTATAGATACTAAGACTGAGGCTCAGGAGGGAAAAGCTTGCCCAAGGTCACAGCTAACAAGTGGTAAAGCTAGAGCTAGAATTTGAGCCTAGAAATTTGATTCCAGAACCCAGGCTGCTTCCTCTGTGCCTCGTTGCAGCCTAGTCTGCTTGGAGGCCAGGCCATCATATCATCTTTCAAAAGTTTAAGTCCATGCTTCTGTTGCTGACACTGCCTTTTCTCTCCCTAATCGCTGACATGTTCATTATCCCATCTCCACTGCAGAGTATAACAAAGCCATTCGGAATTACACCCGCTTCGATGACTGGTACCTGTGGGTGCAGATGTACAAAGGGACTGTGTCCATGCCAGTATTCCAGTCCTTGGAGGCCTACTGGCCTGGTCTTCAGGTAGGAACGATTAGAGAGAGTGGTCATTTTTCTATGGAACTGGCACAGCCAGCTCATTCTGATGTATAAGTCAAATAAGGTACTTTCATTGCTTGAGTACGTTTTTTGGAGGCCCAGGTTGGAGATAGAAGAGAGACTTAGAGTGAATTAGACAGATTTAAGATTCTGCCAAACTGAATTTTCCAAGGGGAGCTTTAAAGTGTCAGGAACTGAGCTTCCAGTTTGCTACAGAGTATTGTACCGCTTAAAATAGACAGTGTCTTTCCAGGCTGGGTAGTAACAGCCGTTGGCAACAACTATTTCTCCAGTGGCCATTTCTGTCAAATCTCCTCATTCTTGACAGCGGGCCTGAGAAAGGGCACGAAAGCAGCTGGGGCTGCTTTGCCTCCCGTTATGATGTTTTTCCATTACACAGTCTGGTGGAGTTGCAGCTGGAAGGGATCTTAGAGTCTATCTTATCTATCCCATAGATGTACCAAAATATGTTCATAAACTTGTTCTCTTTTTTTTTCATTTTAAGAAAAGGTAATAACATGTAAATGGTGGTAAATTTAAAAAGTACACAAGGGAGTGTAATGAAAAGTAACTCTCAAGCCCCCTACCCTCAGACTCTCTCCCCAATCCAGTGCCTATTATCAGTTTTCTGTGTATCTTTCCAGAAATCCATGTACATAAATATTTTATATTTATAGCCTCCTTTTTTCTTTACGTAGATAGGAACATATTATACATATTCTTTTTCACTATGTCTTAAAGATCATTTTTTATTGATACACATAGATCAGTTTTACTTTTTTTTAAACAGCTGCATATATTCCACTGAATAGATATATTGCAATTTACTTAACTAGTTCCCCATTATATACTTTTGGCCAGCCCTCTTATTTTACAGATGGGAAACAGGCTCAGAGAGAACTTGTTGGTAATATTAAATATTGGTCCAACTCCTCTAAGAGCTTCAAATTTTATTACTTGAGTGTCCCCTAAAAGAATTTTGAAAAACTGTAGAGCCACCTGCATGTTTTTAATCTTATGAGTTTAAATAGTTGCGTACCATTCCTTTTTCTCCTCAAACTCATATTTCCATTCTACTCCCCCCAACAGAATTTTATCCTAATATATTTTATGCTTAAAAAAATTTACTGATACCCTATCATTTGTGACTGTAAAGAACTTGTGAACTGTAAAGAATTTAAAAATATTTTAAAATTTCCTGTGACCATATGCTCTGAGTATTCGTTTTCTTCTGGATTTATTTCTCATTAATATGTAAACGATTAAAACAACATTAATAGCTTACAATTTTTGAAAAATAATTGTAAAACCTAAAAGCAATTTTATTGGAAATGCCTTTCTTAGTGAGATTTTTGGGGCTTTCTTATTTTTAAGTAGTTTGTATATTTGTGTGTGAATAATACATATTGCTAAAATGGGGTATCAGGAAGCATCAATTTTATTCCTGCTTTTCATTTTTTAGATGTAAGTGCTGAGGAGCCTTATACACATAAATTAGTATATGGAGATAGGAGGAGTTTGATTATTGCAGTATCATTTAGTTCTTTGAAATCATTTAGTTAATAGACTGAACCATATAAAATTGCCAGCATTCAACTGTTGTTTTTTTTAAGATTTAATTTTTTCCTTTTTCTCCCCAAAACCCCCCGGTACATAGTTGTATATTCTTAGTTGTGGGTCCCTCTAGTTGTGGCACGTGGGATGCTGCCTCAGCATGGCCTAAGAAGTGGTGCCATGTCCATGCCAAAGATTCGAACCAGTGAAACCTCGGGCCCCTGCAGTGTAGTGTGTGAACTTAACCACTCAGCCATGGGGCCAGCCCTAGCAACTGTTTTTGACCTACAAATATGGCAATATTATATGGTTCAGCCTGTATATGGTAAAAAAAATTCACATAAGGACCTGTCATCAAAAATTTTTTTTTTCCTCCCCAAAGCCCTGGTGCATGATTGTGTATCATATTTGTAAATAAAGATTATTTTTAATGAGCTCTCTGCTAACAACTAGACCTGTTCCTCTTTCAAGTTTTTGAAAGCAGAGAATTGGAAACTATCTGATATACAAAAGGATTTGTTACTCAGTAGTTAGAGTCACTCATTTTTCTCAACACCTACACTAATGTTTAAAATTTGACCTAGTTTGGTGCTCAGGAAGTTTTTATACCCCAGAACAATGTCCATAGTAAGGTTAAAGATTGTTGGTAGGTACACCTTGCTTTTGAAATGGCAGAAGGGCATTTGTGAAAGAGACTGTGAGAATGGACAGCCTGCCTTGGTGTTAGAAGCATCTTTTCAGGCAGTTCCATTTTAGGAAAGTTGAGGATCTGGAAATCTATTTCCTTGAAATTGTTTGTGACTACATTCCTCTTGAAAAACCTTCTTGTACAACCCAGTCCTACAACTGATCACACCTTTTGACTTTGCATAATTCCATTTCTGTGTGTATTCCCCACGAAGGGAATTCAAGAGGGAAAGATGCAACCTGTATAGAGATATCCCTAGCAGCAAAGTTCATGACAAAGAAGAGCTAGAAATGACCTAAATGCCCAATAATGGAGGAACAAATAAATGATTGTATTTTTTATTGTGGTAAAATACACATAACATAAAGTTTACCATCTCCACCATTTTTAAGTATACGGTTCAGTGGGATTAAATACATTCACATTGTCGTGCAGCCGTCACCACCATTCACCCCCATAACTCTTCTCATCTTGTAAAACTGAAACTCTATGCCTATTAAACCAGAACTCTCCATTTTCCCCCCGCCCCCAGTCCCTGGCAACTACCATTCTACTTTTTGTCTTTATGATTCTGACTACTCTAAATACCTCACATAGGTGGAATCACATAGTGTTTGTCTTTTTGTGCCTGGCTTATTTCACTTAGCATAATGTCCTCAAAGTTTGTGCATGTTGTAGAGTGTCAGAATTTCTTTCCTTTTTAAGGGAGGAATAGTATTGCTTTGTATGTTTATACCGCTCTGCCACCTCGGTTTGTATAGGATTTGTGTGCTTTGTGTGTGGCACTTTTCCTGGTTTGAGAAGGGGTCCTGGGTTATTTCTCTGTGAAGTTATGATCAAACCAATAGCTAACATTTATTGAGCATCTCTTCAGTGCCTGGCAGTCTGTCTGGCACATAGAGATGATATGTTAAATATTTAAGAAAGAACGATTTATGTGCCAGGCACTTTATAGAGAATCACCACAACACACTGAGGTGTAACTGTTGTTTCATAAATGAAGAAAAGAGACTTCAAGATGTTAAATTTTTTCATTCATTTACTCAACAAATATTTGAATGCCTGCTCTGTTCTAGCCCTGTCCTCATGAAGTTTATAGAGGACGAGACACAAAGAAAAACTTAGACAAATGTGTAAAATACTAAGTTGCAATGAAGGAAACAAGTAGGAGACTAAAACAGAGAATTTTGGATCAGGACCTACTTTAGACAAGAAGGCCTCTTAGAAGTGGTGACATTAAAGCTGGTACTTGAAGAAGTAGGGGTGTGAGGTGATGTTCTAGGCAGAGGAAACATCATGTGTGAAGATCCTAAGGCAGGAAAGAGTTGGGGGTTTATCAGAAACAAAGAAAAGCAGTATGGCCACAGTCCAGGGAAAGGAGAGGTCAGTTAATGGAAGGCTAGCAGTGACCAGACTGTGCAGGGCCTTGAGGGCCATGGTGAGTTGTCTTGACTTTATGCTGAGCCCGTGGGAAGCACTGAGGTCTGGTGTCTGTGGTAAGATGGTTACCTCTGGCTGCCTTGGGGAAAGTGGACTGGAGAAGACAAGTGGTGGGACCAACGAGGAAGCCTTTGAAGTCGTCTCAATATGAGATGCTGGTGACCAGACCAGGTGGTGGCTCTGGAGATAAAGGAAGAAAAAGCTTGATGTTTTAGAGATGGAATTGACAGGAATTGCTGATGGAATAGATATGGGGTAGGGGGAAAGGGAGGAGTCAAGAATGAGTCACCAGGTTTCTGGCCAGAGTAACTTGGTGAATAGTAGTTCCATTTACTAAGAAGGAAGAGAGGCGGAGAGTAGGGAGGCAACTTTGTGGGGAAGTGAGAGAACCAAGAATTTTGTTTGGGAAATGTCAGGTTTGTTCTATTGCTGAGACATCTACTAGAGATGTCAAGAAGGTCAGCTGTTTCCATGTTAAGTTATAATAATATTAATAGCTACTTATCAACAGCTAGTAAAATTACAAATGCATATATCCTCTGATCCAACAATCCTAATTCTGGAAATTTATCTTACAGGTACACTTTGCATATGTTTGAGGTGACATAGGTACAGGGTTATTTATTGCAGCATTGATATAGCAAATAGCAAAAGATTGCAACCAAGCCAACTGGCCATTATTAGGAAACTAATTAAATTATGATTTAGGCAATGGAGTACTATACAGCTGTATAAATAGGAGGAGGGAGCTCTTTATGTGCTTACATGGAAAAGTCAAGATATATTGTTAAATAAGTAAAGGAAACTGCAGAACCGTATATTTAATAAGCCATATTTAATGTGGGGAAAATAATATATACTCATACATATTTGCTTATGTTTACAAACTAGTACAAAATGGTTATCTGCTAGGGTATAGGGCGGGCATGAGACTTAGTAAATCAACCTGTTTCCTATTCTTAGAATTTTGAACCAGATGGCTAACTTCCCTACTTAAAAACTGTTAGCAGCCAGCATTGACTGAGCACATACTGGACCAGGGACTTTGTGTACAACCTCTGTCCCTCTTACAGATGAGGCTCAGAGAAGTTAAGTATCGGTTGAAGGCAACACAGTGAGCAAAGGGCTGACTCAGTGTTTGATGGCAGGGCTTTTTGGCTCCAAAGCCTTTGCTTTCTCTTTTCCCTGAGGTTGTGTTTTAGCCTGGTGGCTGCCTGGCTGACAACCACTTCTCTCCTGCAGAGCCTCATTGGGGACATTGACAACGCCATGAGGACCTTCCTCAACTACTACACTGTCTGGAAGCAGTTTGGGGGGCTCCCAGAATTCTACAACATTCCTCAGGGATACACAGTGGAGAAGCGAGAGGGTTACCCACTTCGGCCGGGTGAGCAGCATCTCTGGCCATGAGGCCCTGGTTCTCTAAACCCCAAACTCTCATGTCTCTACAAGGGTCTGTGCCTCACAAGTACTGGCAGGTCCATTTTTTCCATCTGATTCTTCCAGTGGCTCTGGGTGGTTTTCCTGCTAGGAATTATTTATCACCATGTTTTCAGATTAAGAAACTGAGGCCTAGTGGGTTGAAATGGCTTGCCCAAGGCTGTTAAGTATAGGAGCTGGGACTGGAACCCAATTCTCCTTCAAACTTGGGCAAGTGAGTGAGATGGAAAAGCCAGTTGACTCCTTTTGAGTTCCTGCTATCAGGATTTCAGAAGTGTAGGCAAACCTCATAAGTCAATGGGTCAGATAAATTATGCTTCTGTAGTATGGAATGTTGGAACTTTGGACTGGAATTTAGGAATGAATCATCTGGTCCCGTCCACCTCCCCATTTGCTGCTCAGAAATCAAGACGCCAAGAAGGAAAGGACTACACACTAGATAAATGTCAAGTTCCTTTCTAGCTGTGATCTTCTGATTCACTGCAGGGAAATTAAACACTGTGAGGAGGGGAAGGGATGGGGGACAGAGGAAGGAAGCTTAGTCAGCACACAGTCACCCCTACCCCAAAATAGGTTACTTTACCATTGTCTTCGACTCTTCACACCTTCCCACCTGAATGCCTTTGAGCTTCGGGACCGGCCTTCTAGGGGCTTCCGCCTGTTCTGCCCTCCTCTACCCCATTTCCTGCCTCCTCTAACCCAAGTGATTGTGTAGGAGTTGTGGAAGAGGAACAGAAGAAGGAGTAAAACAGCAACTGGAAAGAGCAAATTAGTCACTTTTGACTCCTTAGAGGCTGCCGTTTTTGGTATTTCTCATGGCATTTTTTTTAAGAGAACACTCTCAGAAGGTATCATATCCGGTGTTATCAATAGATAAGATGAAGATCAGAGTTTGGGACTAAATGTTAGAGTTAGGCTTGTGCAGTCTCAGGGTTAGAGGGAAACTGAGAGGTCTTCTAATTGAAATCACCCTCTAGGAGCCCTGTCAAGTAGTAATCTGGTCTTTGCTCAGTTACCGTCGGTGACAGGGAGCTCACTACTTACAGAGGCAACCTCTTCCATTTGCAGGATAGGCTGGCAGGAAGGCATCAGTGGAAAGAAGGCACTACAGCCAGGAATTCAGTATTGCCTTAGTCCAGTCACCCTTCCTATCCCCAAACAATAGCAAATGGAAGATAAGCTATTCCTCTATAATTAGATTGGCCAGTGCCCTATGCCCTGGTACGTGTGTATGATCATCAGTACTGAAGCACAGAGCCTAGCCTAAAGGCCTCTGGGGGCCTGTACCTCCTCCTAAGTCCAAATCTAAAACTTGGGCTGTCATCCTCTTTGAGGGAGTTGGCCTGATATATAGGAAATTTAAGTAGTTATTAGCATGTGTAGGCCCATGTGTGAGGAAGAGAAAACAAGGTGGCTGGCTCTGGGTGCACTGATCCAGCCAGCCGCTAGAAGCAGAAGGAGAGACTTCCCAGGAGAGTACCAACTTCTCTGTCTTTGAACACGCACAGTGTGTTCACCTACCAGTAAATGTGCCCCAATCTGTGTTTTAGAATATGAGCAATTAGATTAGCAATTGTCCGGAGGCAGACAGAGATCTTTTCTCCAAAAATAAGAAATAGAGTTTGCAGTAATAAATCAAAAGAGAGCAAAGTGCTGATCAAGGTCCAGGAGGAAAGAGGGAAGGAGAAGATCAGGAGGAGAGAGAGGCACAGGGAGAGGAGGAGTTCGTTCCCTCTGAGAAAAGATAGGTGAAGAAGCAGAAAAGTCTGTTGAGCTGCAGCTTCCGCCCACTGGGGCCACCCTCGAAGTCAAACCCTTCTTTTCCACAACAGCTCTTCAGATATTTGAAAGCAATAAACGCATTTTCCTGGGTTTTCTCTTCTCCAGAATAAATATTCTTATCTGGACCAACTCCTGTTGGCTAATATTAATCTTAAGATGGGACCCATGTCTGAATATCAGATTCCACTTGTGGTGCAGAACAGGGCAGGACTGTTGCCTTGTTCTGGGCACAGTGAACTCATGGCTACATCTTTGTTAGATTGAAGACTGGCTCTTGAATATCTTAACCTTCATCTTTTTGTCCATCCCATCTCAGAAAGGGCCTTATAGTGACAGGCTAAAACTCTTAATTTTTAGGATTAGATTAGACTGTGAGTGACAGAAAAAAAGTGGTAGCTTAATTAAGATAGACATTTATTTCTCTCTCATATTCTGGCCTTATCTGGCTCTCTATGGTGTCTGGGACCTTAGTCCCACACCTGGTTGCTGGGAATAGTTGTTAGTCTAGGCAATCATGTGCTTGGCTAAAGTGAGGGATTCTCTTACTAAGGAAGAAGAGGGAACAGATCTTGGGAGACAGACAGCAGCCTCTGCCACCTCCCCTATTCCAGAGCCTGGCTACTTGTCTCTCCCTTGGGATGAGAGTCCATGGTCTGTTTTAATACCGGTCTCCACTAAGCTCCAAGCTTTGGGTATGTTGGTTCTGAAAACTCACTGTTGAGTGAGTTGTCCCACATTCCTCCTTGTTGGGGCCCTGTGGGCAAGGTATGGAGGGGAGGAGTCTCTCACCGCCCTGAGCAGACTCCGAGCCCTCCCTGCCCAGCCACTGGGTGAGCAGGGTCTGCTTTGGACTTTTCAGAACTCATTGAGAGCGCAATGTACCTCTACCGTGCCACGGGGGATCCTACCCTCTTAGAACTCGGAAGAGATGCTGTGGAATCCATTGAAAAAATCAGCAAAGTCGAGTGCGGATTTGCAACAGTGAGTGTTTCCACGGGCCCAAGAATTGGGAAATGTCTCCCCCTGCTGCTAAAGAGCCTCTGGAATATTAGCACTGGACGGGACCTTAAGATGTATGTAGTGCCTTTATTTTATAGGTGGTGAGACTGAAGAACAGAGAAGCTAACAGATTTGCTAAAAGGTCACATAGCTAGTAGAGGTGGAGCTAGGATTAGTTCCAGGGGTCTTGTCTCCATGCCCTTGGCATTCTCCCTTTAGCTGTCTAAATAGACTACTTTGCAAGCATGAGTTTTGTGAAAAGGCCTATAAAATGGATTCTAGCGGGGAAATACAGAGTCCCATAGCCTTATATTCAAATGTGAGGATCCTTAGTGAAACAGCCCTACTAGTCTCACAGATCCTTATTGAATGTCTTTCATGAGCCAGGCACTATGCTAGGCCAAGGGTTATAGCAATGAAGAAAGACCAAATTCCGGAGCTGACATCTTAGTAGGAAAAACAATGAACATGTATCTGGGAGACAGAAAGAAAGCCAGTATGGCTGGAGAGGAGTGAGCAAAGGAGGAAAGTGGAAGGAGGAAAGTCCCAGAGGAGGCAGGGGCTAGGTCACATAGGGCTTTATATAAGCCATGGGGAAGAGTTAGGATTTTTGTTTTGCTTGAAATGAGAAGCCTTGGTAGGATTTCCATCAGAGCAGTGACGTGATCTAATTTGTATTTTACTTTTTTTTTTTTTGGCTGAGGAAGATTGGCCCTGTGCTAACATCTGTGCCAGCCTTCCTCTATTTTGTATGTGGGACGCTGCCACAGCATGGCTTGATGAGCACTGTGTAGGTCCACACCTGGGATCTAAACCCATGAACCCTGGCCTGCTGAAGTGGAGCACGCGAACTTAACCACTATGCCACTGGGCCGGCCCCTAATTTGTATTTTAGAAACATCTCCCTGGCTTCTCTGTGGAGAATGGATTGAAAGGGTCAAGGGTGAGAGCCATGTCACATCCTTAGAGGACCCAAGCAGGCAAGCTGTAAATAATCAATCATTACAGTCATGTGAAAACCAGATGTTTAAGAAAATAGTCTAGAAAAAAATTTGCCAAAAAGCCTACAGAGGTTTTTTTAGGGTATGGGATTAACAAGCAAACAAACAGAAAGCCTTCTTTTTCAAAATTTTGTAATGTGATTATATTCTACAAGTAGAACATGTTAAAGAAAAGACCTGTATGTCTAGGGGAAAAATAAAGCAATGATATGTTTTAGTTTCTAATATGACGCATTTTGTGGAAAGCCAAAGTGGATAAGCCCATTGAGGCCTTCTTAGGAATGCTTGACTTATTTCCATGAAAATGAAGCCCTTTGGAGATCTTCCAAGACGAATGATGGGAATAGGCGTATGATTCCTTGGCCTTTGACAAACAGGCAAGAGAACAGTAATTCTTGGTTCATAAAGTCCATGTTTTAGTCATATTTCTTGTGTGAAATATATACCCACTGAGAGTTAGTTTTGCGTAAGAAAATATATTGCTAATTCTGAGAAGCTAAAATAAATGTTTATAGCCAGGAGACTTACTTGGCTTATGCTGTAAACTCAGTATGAATTTTTCTTCAAAGCCTCCTAATTAGTTGTTCACAATAGCAAGCACTTGGTAATCACCTTAGTGGCCATCAAGGGAGAATTAGCTGAGTAAATGATGCTCCCTTTTTACAGTGTCATTAAAAAGGATGATTAGATCTCTGTTTATAGTCACCAAAAGGTAGGATAAAGGGGACAGGAGATTGCCATGTCATATAGGGAGGTCAGGGAAGACCCTTCTGATGAGGCAGCGTTGGAGCAAAGACCTGAAGGAAGAGAAGGAGCAACCTATGGGGCTGTCTGAAGGAAGAGTGCTTCAGGCTGAAAAGACACCAAATGCCAAGAACCTGGGGTGGCAATGTGCTTGCTTGCTCACAGAACAGAGAAGCCATATGGTTGGACCTGCAGGAGCAAGAAAGAGAGTGATAGGAGATGAGGTCAGGGAGGAAGCAGTGACCAGACCACAGGGGACCTGTTGGGTCATGATAAGGACTTTGGTTTTTACTCTACATGAAATGACATGTCAACAGAGGGTTTTCAGTGGAGCAGTGACAGGTAGGACTTATGATATAAATATACTTTAGAGTAAGGATGGAAGCAGGAAGCCCAGTTGGAAGTTACGATAATCCAGGCGAGAGTCTGTGGGGGCTTGGAAAAGGGCAAAGCTCTGAAAAGTTAAGTGGTTTGTCCAAAGGCCCTCAGCTGCTTAGTGGCAGAGCAGGAATTCCTGACAGGGTCCCCTGACCCTTTCAGCTGCACTGTGACACTGTTCTGACACTCTTCCCTCTCCCACGTGGCAGATCAAAGATCTGCGAGACCACAAGCTTGACAACCGCATGGAGTCTTTCTTCCTGGCCGAGACCGTGAAATACCTCTACCTTCTGTTTGACCCAACCAACTTCATTCACAACAACGGCTCCACCTTCGATGAGGTGATAACCCCCTATGGAGAGTGCATCCTGGGGGCCGGGGGTTACATCTTCAACACGGAAGCGCACCCCATCGACCCTGCTGCCCTGCACTGTTGCCGGAGGCTGAAGGAAGAGCAGTGGGAAGTGGAAGCCTTGATGAGGGAATTCTACTCTCTCAAACGGAATAGGTCAAGATTTCAGAGAAAAACTGTGAGCTCGGGGCCCTGGGAACCCCCAACAGGAAGATTCTCCTCACCTGAAAACCATGACTGGACAGGGGAGAAGAAACCTGCCAAGCAGAAAATGCCTCTTCTCAGCTGCCCTAGTCAGCCCTTTACCGCTAAGCTGGCGTTACTGGGACAGGTTTTCCTAGATTCCTCATAACCACTGGATGAGTTTGTTTGTTTCTGAAACTAAACTATGACAATAAATCTGCTTTTGACTATCATGTTTTTCTATTTTGTGTATTGGGTTGTTTCAGGAAATTTCATTCAAAGAAAGCATTCATGGCTAAAAGCAATTGTGAATCTAGTTTATTTTTCTCATACAGTTGGAGAAACAGCTAAACCCAAAGCCAGCTGGCGCCAAAGACCCGGGGGTTCATAGTTGAATCTCTCTTCCTTTCAAGGGTCGCCTTTTCTGGTATCTTTGGGGAGGGCGTGGTTGTAAATGTATTTATTTGTTAGTTCTTACTCTAGCCTGGGCTTCTGCCCTTTGGTCTGCCCATTTATCCTTCTATCCTTCCATGCAACAGAGATTTATTAAACACCTTTATGTGCCAGCCCCAGCCCTACAGTTCAGTGGTGAATAAGGCAAAGGGTTTTTATTCTCGTGGAAACCAAATTCTAGCAAGGAGAAATAAACTAGTAGATATATAAAATAACATTGTGATAAGTGCTATGAAGAAAACAGGATGTTGTGCTAGAAAATAATGGGGAGAGGTCATTTACACCTGATAGGGTGGTCAGGGAAGGCCTCTGAGGAAGTGAGTTTTTAAACTTTTGATTATGGAAAATTTACAATAAACAAGAGTAGAGAGAACAGGATAATAATCCCTAATAGTACTCATCACCCGGCTTCAACAAACCCAGCTTCAAAGATGCGTCAACTCACGGCCAACCTTATTTCGTTTATATTCACGTTAGATCATTTAGAAGGAAATCCCAAATGTCATATCATTTCATCCATAGGTATTTCAGAATGCATCTCCAAAACACATCTATAAACAATTATTCCTTAATATCTTCAAGTATCCAATTAATGTTCTTTTTTTTATTGTTTTATAAATATAGTTTGTTTGAATCAGGATCCAAAAAGGGTTCATATATTTGCAATTAGATGATATATCTCTGAAGTGTCTTCTAATAGACATTCTCTTATTTTTTTCAAAATCAATTTTGTTGAGATATAATTTACATACAATAAGCTGCACCCACTTTAAGTATACATTTCTCATGAGTTTTGGCAAACTCAGACACCCATGTAACCACCATTAAAATCAACATATAGAACAGTGCTTTCCAACAGAGCTTTCTGGGATGATGGAAACGTTCTAATAGAACTATCAGAACTATTACACCATCCGATAGAGTAGCCACTGGCTACGTGAGACTGTTGAACCCAGAAATGTGGCTGTGTGACTGAGGAACTGAATTTATTTATTTTAGTAGGCTTTGTATTTTAGGGAGTTTTAGGTTCACATCAGTGTTGAGCAGAAGGTACAGAGATTTCCCATATACTCCCTGCCCCCCCACATGCATGGCTTCCTCCATTATCAGCATCCCCCACCAGAGTGGTACCCTGTTACAATTGATGAACCTATATGAACACATCATTATCACTTGAAGTCCATAGTTTACATTAGGGTTTACTCTTGGTGTTGTACATTCCATGACAAATGTATAATGGCATGTATCCACCGTTATACTCTCATACAGAGTAGTTTCACTGATGTAAAAATCTTCTGTGCTCTGCCTGTTCATTCCTTCCTCCCATCCATGGCAGTCACTGATCTTTTTACTGTCTCCATAATTTTGCCCTTCTCAAAATATCCTACAGTATGTAGTCTTTTCAGATTGGCTTCTTAGTCATATGCATTTAAGATTCCTCCATGTCTTTTCGTGGCTTGATAGCTGATTTTTTTGGTACCTTGTCTGGATGTACCAGTTTATTGAACCCTTCTACTGAAGGACATCTGGTTTGCTTCCAAGTTTGGCAATTACGAATAAAGCTGCTATAAATGTCTGTGTGCAGGTTTTTGTGTGGACTTAAGCTTTCAATTTCTGTGGGTAAATACCAAGGAGTGTGATTGCTGGATAGTATGCTAAGAGTATGTTTAGTTTTGTCAGAAACCACCAAACTGTTTTCCAGAGTGGCTCTACCCTTTGAACCGCCCGCCCCGGGCCGGGCCCCAGCAACGTATGAGAGTTCTCGTTGCTCTATGACCTCATCAGCATTTGGTGTTGTCAGTGTTGTGGATCTTGGCCATTCTAATAGGAGTATAGTGGTATCTTGTTTTAATTTGCATTTCCCTGATGATATCTAATGTGGAGCATCTTTTCATGTGCTTATTTTCCATCTGTGTATCTTCTTTGGTGAGGTATCTGTTAAGGTCTTTGGCCTATTTTTAAATTGAGCTGTTCGTTTTTTATTGTTGAGTTTTAACTGTTCTTTGTATATTTTGGATAACAGTCCTTTATCTATATCTTGTAAATATTTTCCCCCAGTCTGAGTTGTCTTTCATTCTCTTGAACTCTTTCTTATTTTCATTGCAATTTGTTGAAAAAACTAGGTTGTTTGTCCTACAAAGTTTCCCATATCATGGGTTTTGCTAATTGCATCCCTGTGGTGGTGTTTAATATGTATCACTGTTTTGTTTTGGTTTTGGTAAATTGATAGTAAGATCTAGAGGCTTCACCAGGTTCAGATTTTAACATTTTGTTTTTATTTTGCAAGAATAGTTCATAAGTGGTGTATACTTCAATCAGGAGGCATATATGTCTAGTTGTCTGTTACTATCAGCCATTTGTTGACCGTCACCTAGACTCATCATTTTAATAGGGGTTACAAAATAGTGATGTTTTTATTTTGCTAGAATACTTACCTAAAGAAAGATTTCCCCTCATCAACTATGTGGGTACCTTGAGGTATAGTTCATCCAGGAGAGTCACAAAAAATACTTGATTCTTTCCCTTTATTTACCAGTTTTCGATATAATGAGTAGATTCCCTAGCATCCTCCAAACGTGACAATGAAGTTTGTTTTGTTTTTTAAAGTACTGTCAACTCTTGGATTTAAACACCTTTGATGGTTTTCAGTCCACTGAAATTATTATCCTTATCAAAGCTCACATTGTCCCATTTCTGGCCCGTGGAAGCCTCTCTTCAATTTTAGCTCTTGAGTCCTGTTTATACAACCCCAGTCATCTTTGATAGCTTCCTTGCTTTCTGGTATAACAAGATGTCCTATCCCTGAACCCACCATTTCTCTAAATAGCTGAGGAGATGAGTTTTAATCAGGAGCTTGTCTGGTTTTACCTTCTAACCTCATCCTTGCCCATGAACCTTCGTTAATTCAATTGCTGATCATTTTCTGCAGTTCCAGGGCAAGCTTCTGTGGCCACCTTGAGAGGCAGGGATACCTACTGCTCTTGTTACCGAACCGGGTTTGTTTTTGCCCACCGCCCAGAAAGCCAAACACCGAGACGACAAGATTGCAACAGAGAGAGAGTTTACTCACAAGGCAGCCACGTGAGTAAGCGAGAGCATGAGCCTCAAATTCACTTCCCCGAAAATAGGGACTCAGGGATATTTATAGGATAGGGGGCAAGGTGGTCTGAAATGTGGAGAGAGGTGACTGAAGGTGAGGAGAGGTGAGGTAATTGATGATCTGCGCAAGCGTAGTCAGACCCCATGCCTCTTCATAGGACCCGTGTTCACAAAATGGAGGCGTTAGCATGATCTGAGGGTGGAGTTTTTAGCCTGTTGACGTCAGAAGGTCACCTGTTGGACATCTGTGTGGGCCCAGTTGATGAGTTGGTGGTCTCAACCGGCCTAAAGTGGACAAGGAGTTCTAATTCCTGAAAAACAGCTCACACACCCATTACCATGATGACCCAGGCTCCAGGAAGATGTTATCTATAGGAGCCTAGTGGGAGTCAGATAGCATATTACCTAAACAGCACAGTTAACATTGGGTGGGTTAAACAGCTAAAAGCTATAATCAGTAATTGCAAAAAGGAAAAAACTTTAGTACCTAGATACTTAATCATCAATGGCTGTTTGCCGGTTTCACTCTCCCTTTTGTTACTTTGCCTCAAATAGGGACCCAGACCTACTCTTAATTCCCCATAGCACAGATGAGAATTGCTATTACTTTTAACAAGATTTGACTGAAAGCTGAGGAAATTACAGCATCTAGAAACTAAGAATTACCATCAGCTGTGAGCTATGGTTGCTCTTAGAGCCACAGTCCACTCCATTCATTATGCAGGGCTTCTTAGTGGCGGAGGCCAGCTCACCCCCACACTCACAGACACCCTTGATCATCAGTCAACACCTTAGAGTCTAGGCCAGAGAGAGGAAGGGAAGTCCTTTCCTAAATCCCAATCTCTTCCCCAACTTAGAAAGTTGTATTTTTGTAGGAATTTATTGGCATAAAGTTGTTCTCTTTTTTATTCCTAATGTTAATTATCCATACCTTCTTTTTACTTGATTCATCTTGCCAGAGATTTTTAATTTTTCTTATTCTTTTTTCAAGAACAAACTTTTGACTTGGTTGTTGCTTTCAATTGTTATGTTTATTTTCTATTGTCCTCATTTTGGCTTTTATTTTATTGTTTCCCTCCTTGTACTTTCTTATAGTGATTCTGGGGGAATTTCTTGTTGCTGTGCTAGTGTGTAGGATATCTTCCATTTGCCCCACTGGATGTACTCTCTACCGTTTTCATACCGAGAGAGTGACTTGTTCTCTACTCCTGTAGTTGTGTATAAACTGCATCAATGGGCTCACTTGCTCTCTGGCTTGCAGTTGGGTCCAACCAATGCAGCATCTAGGCAGGAGATTGGAGAGAGAAAATAGAATGAGGTCATGATATTTATTCCCATGTCTCCCTTCTGGCAGGATTGCTTCAGTCTGGCTAGTGTTTTCAGTTGAAAGTCACTGTTTGTCTCAACTCTCTCTTCAGGTAGTGGTAACCTTTCCATTTCCTTGTTCCCTTCAGGCTAGGAACGGTAATGGCAGTGCTATTACTAGTCCCAGACTACTGAATTATCCCTTGTGGTTCTGCCCTCTGCCCATACCTTTGTAAATAGTCTTTTTATTAAACTCTCCTCTAATGTTCCTAATTTGAATGAGCTGTCTATTTCCTGCCAGGTGCCTACTTGATAAACCTAGAGACTATTATGACTGGTACATGTTCTTAATTTAAAGTCTAAAGTTAATCATTATCTTTACACTCCTCCCAAATAAGAGAAATACATTAGATCAGCAAGATTGCAGGATACAAGATTAATACACAAAAATCAGTTTATTTCTATACATTTGCAATTAACAATCCAGAAGTGAAATTAAGAAAACAATTCCTTTTACAATAGCATAGAAAAGAATAAGTTACTTGGGAGTAAATTTAACAAAAGAAAGACTGGAGGATTATACACTGAAAACTATAAAATATTGTTAGAAATTTTTCAAAAGTAAATGGAAAAATATTTCCATGTTCATGGATTAGAAGACATAATATTGTTAAGATGGCATTACAACCCAAATTGACCTACAGATTCAATGCAACTGATACCAGACCTCTTAATCTCAAGTTCCTGTGCCCAGTGCACAGCAAGCCAAACCCTGAGACATCAGTGCTTGGCGATAGAGAAGATTTATTCAAATTGGCCCAAACAAGAAGGCAGGAGCCTGGGTTTGCTCAAATCTGCCTTCCCAAGAACAGAAAGCAGGGAGTTTTATAGAGCTAAGGGACTTGGCAGGAGGAGCTTTGGAGAAACAAAGGGATCACTCCAGATAAGCCCCTGGGCAGTCTGACTCCCGGGCCTCAGGGCAGGATCTGGTGATTGCATCCTCCCCTAAGGCATTCTCTTTCTTCTGCTAAACAAACTCACAAATCCTCCCTCCACAAGTTAAACAAGAAAACAGCAAATTGACAAGATTCATCTATGTCTGTGTTGGGAACAAGGTCAAAAGGCAATCATGTTCTTAGTATCTACAGTAACCCTCAGGTACTGACTTCACAATCTCTATCAAAATTCCAGCTGCCGTTTTTTTTAGAGAAATTGACAACTTGACCCTAAAGTTAATATGAAAATTCAAGGGACCCAGAATAGCCAAAACAATTTTGAAAAAGAAGAACAAAACTGGAGGATTCACACATCCTGATTTCAAAACTTAATATAAAGCTTCAATAATCAAGACAGTGTAGTACTGACATAAGGATAGACATAAATTAATGGAATAGAACTGAAAGTCCAGAAATAAACTGTTATATTTACGGTCAATTGATTTTTGGAAAAGGTGCCAAAGGAGTCCAATGGGGAACATTTTTAAGAAACGTTGTGGGGACAACTGGATATCTATCTGCAAAAGAAAGATTGTGAACCTCTATTTCATGCAATATAAAAAAATCAACTCAATGAATCAAAGATTTAAATAGGAGCTAAAACTATAAAATTCTTAGAAGAAAACAAAGGCGTAAATCTTTGTGACCTTGGACTAGATAATGGTTTCTTAGAAGACACCTACAGCACATGTAAACAAAGAAAAGCAGATAAATTGGACTTCCTCAAAATTAAACACTTTTGTGCTTCAAAGGACACTATCAATAAAATGAAAAGACAACCCACAGAATGGAAGAAAATATTTGCAAATCAAATATCTGATGAGAGTCTAGTATCCAGAATATATAAAGAACTCTTAGAACTCAACCATAAAAAGCCAACCCAATCAAAAAATGGGCAAAGGAGATAAGTAGACGTTTCTCCAAAGAAGTATACAGATGGCCAATAGACACATGAAACATCAACATTGTTAGTCACTAGGGAAATGCAAATCAAAACCACAATGAGATACCACTTCACCCCCACTACATTGGTGTCTTAGTCTGCTTGGGCTGCTATAACAAAATGCCATAAACTGAGTGGCTTATAGACAACAGAAATGTATTTCTCACAGTTCTGGAGGCTGGGAAGTCCAAGATCAAGTGCCGGCAGATTCCATGTCTGGTGAGAGCCTGCTTCCTAGGTAGCCGTCTTTTCACCGTAACCCCATGTGTCAGAAGGGATGAGGGATCTCTCTGGGGTCTCTTCTATAAGGGTACTAATCCCATTCATGAGGGCTCCATCTTCATGACCTAATCACCTACCAAAGGCCCCACCTCCTAATGCCATCACCTTGGGTGTTAGGATTTCAGCATATGAATTTTGGGAGGACATAAACATTCACTTCATTGCCGATGGCTATAATAAAAAAGATGGACAAACACATGTTATCCAGGATGTGGAGAATTTGGAACCTTCATTCGTTGGTGATGGGAATGTAAAATGGGGCAGGTGGTTTGGAAGATAGTTTGGCAGTTCCTCAAAAAGTTAAACATAGAATAACTATATGACCCACTAATTCCACTCCTAGGTATATATATACCCAAGAGAAACGAAACCATGTGTCCACACAAAATTGTACGCCAATGTTCGTAGCAGTGTAATTCATAATAGCCAAAGGTGGAAAAAACCCTAATGTCCATTAACTGACAAATGGGTAAACAAGATGTGGTATATCCATACAGTGGAATATCATTCAGCCACAAAAAGGAATGAAATGCTGATAAATACTACAACATGGGTAAACTTTGAAAATATATGCTAAGTGGAAGAAGCCAGACACAAAAGACTTCATACTGTATTATTCCTTTTACATGAAGCATCTAGCATAGACAAGTCCTTAGAGACAGAAAGTAAATTGGTAGTTGCCAGGGACCAGGGGAGGGGAAATAGGGAGTTTCTTCTAATGGGTATAGGTTGGTTTTTTTGGCAGGTGATGAAAATGTTCTAGAATTAGATAGTGATGATGGTTACACAACTTTGTGGATATACTAAAAACCCCTGAGCTGTACACTTTAATAGGGTGAATTTTGTGGCATATGAATTATATCTCAATATACAGGCAAAAAAAAAAAAGGAAAAGAAAAAGAACACCCACCTCCCCTCATGAAGCAGCAGCATTTGTAGGCACAGTGTGGTCTAAATCCATTCTTGGAAAATAAATTTACCAAAGGAAACATTCTGCATGCAGAGAGGTAAGCTATTCTGTTTATATATTTTTTTAAACAAACTTTCTTGCTGTATTAACAGTTTAGTGCCTTAGAGCAATGTTTTTGAGACTTGGCTTATGACCCTTTAGAGGGTTAAGAAGTAAATTTAGTGTATCACAACTAACTTTTTACTTTTTAATTTCATTTATTTTGTTTATTTATTTTATTTTATTTTATTTTTATTAAGATTATGAGAGTTTATAACCTTGTGAAATTTCAGTTGTACATTATTGTTAGTCATGTTGTGGGTACACCACTCCACCCTTTGTGCCCTCCCCTCCCCGCTTCCCCCTGGTAACCACCGATCAGTTCTCCTTGTCTATATGTTAACTTCCACCTATGAGTGGAGTCATACAGAGTTCATCTTTCTCTGTCTGGCTTATTTCACTTAACATAATACCCTCAAGGTCCATCCATGTTGTTGCGAATGGGACGATTTTGACCTTTTTTATGGCTGAGTAGTATTCCATTGTATATATATATATACCATATCTTCTTTATCCAATCATCAGTTGCTGGGCACTTAGGTTGGTTCCACATCTTGGCTATTGTAAATAATGCTGTGATGAACATAGGGGTGCATGGGACTTTGTTTATTTATTTTTGCTGAGGAAGATTTGCCCTGAGCTAACATCCACTGCCAATCCTCCTCTTTTTGTATGTGAACTGCCGCCACAGCCTGGCTACTGACAGATGTGTGGTGTAGGTCTGTGCCCAGGAACCAAACCTGAAGTGGCATGAGTGGGCCACTGAAGCAGAGCATGCCAAACTTAACCACTAGGCCACTGAGGCTGGCCTTCACAACTAACTTTTTTTTTGGCGAGGAAGATTGGCCCTGAGCTATCATCTGTGCCAATCTTCCTCTGTTTTCTATGTGGGACACTGCCACAGTATGGCTTGATGAGTGGTGTGTAGGTCTGCACCCAGGATCTGAACCTGTGAACCCCAGGCCACCGAAGCAGAGCATGCAAACTTAACTACTACACCACTGGGCTGGCCCCTAAATAATGAAATAGAATGGATTAGAAAGTATTAGAGTGCATCATGTGGATCCTTGGCAGAAACCAAGGACGTTGGCACAATACTAAGCCTAATTGCATCATGTTGTGGGAGACAGAGAGGGGATGTGAAAAATATGCATAGTGGCTAAGAGCAGACTGTTTGATTCAGTGCACTTGCATCTGATTGCATACATTCTGGTATGTGACTGTCAATATGACCATCACCCTATAATGGGAGAATCGAGTATTGTTTTAATTTTATATCAACATCGTTTTATTTTTTTTGAGGAAGATTAGCCCTGAGCTAACATATGCTGCCCATCCTCCCCTTTTTGCTGAGGAAGACTGGCCCTGAGCTAACAT